>NW_008337073.1:1865014-1877017 GCF_000622305.1 Nannospalax galili | reverse complement strand
GGGAGGGAGGAAGGAAGGAAGGAAGGAAGGAAGGAAGGAAGGAAGGAAGGAAGGAAGGGAGGGAGGAAGGGAGGGAGGAAGGGGGGGAGGAAGGGGGGAGGGAGGGGGAAGGAAGGAGGAACGAAGGAGGAAGGAAGGATGGAGGGAGGAGGGAGGAAGGAAGGAGGAAGGAAGGAGGGAGGAGAAGGAAGGAGGGAAGGAAGGAAGGAGGGAGGGAGGAAGGGAGGGAGGGGGGATGGAGGGAGGGAGGAAGGAAGGAAGGAAGGAGGAAAGAAGGAAGGAAAAGAAAGAAGGAAAGAAAGAAACCTAGCTAAGCTAAGCATGCCTGTGAGTGAGCAGCAAGCATCATCCTCCATGGTTTCTGCTTCAAGATTTCCTGCTTGAGTTCCTGCCCTGAGCTTCCTCAATGATGGAGATGTGCAACCTGTAAGCTGAAGTAAACCCTTTGCTCACCTAAGTTGCTTTTACTCAGAGTGTTTCATCACAGTGACAGAAATGAAACTAGAATAGCCAGCATGGGCTACATAGTGAGACCCTCAAAAATGAAAGAAGCAGAACATCCTGGGGCCCTCCTATCTCCACCTCAGCCTATTTCTTCTGTCATGGTAGACTGGCTATTTAAGCCTATACCTGGTATTTGCTTTATAAGATAGGTTGCATATTGAACAAGTGTTTGTCATATTAGAACTTGAAATGTTTCTAATTCAATAGTTTGAAATTTTTCATTTATTATATTTTATTTTTATTTTATATGTATGAGTGTATTGCCTGCATGTGTGTAAGTGCACCTGTGTCATGCAATGCCCACAAAGGTCAGAAGAGGGCCTCAAATTCCCTGGAACTAGAGTTACAGATGGTTGTTAGCCACTATGTGGGTGCTGGGAATTGAACCTGGGTCCTCTGCAAGAGCAGTTAGTGCTCTTAACCACTAAGCCGTCTCTCCAGCCCCTCTAATTCAATAGTTTAACTTGAACATGAACGTAAAACATTTCAGTAATGCCTCTTATTTTTATCTGAAATAACCACATCTCATGCTGGGCTGACAAGAATATTTGCATTTGCTAAGCACTTACTCTGGTCATTTTTCTTTCAACCATTTAAAAATAATCAGTACTTTATTTGTGATCCTTCTCAATAATGATTAAATAATAAATGAAACCAGATTTTTCTTAAAATGTACATTTTACTCTTTGTTTTAAAAGAAAAATAAGAGCTAAGAGACTCTAAGTTCTGAAGAATTCAATGCTAAGCTTTTACATACTTTTTTATTCAAATAGCTAGTCATTTAATACCTTCAGCCTGTCAGTGCTTACCTAGTTTCTGAGTCTCCTAGTCGGGAAGTGTTTCTGACCATGTAAGATGACCACATGATTAGAACAGCACCAACAACATAGGAAGTTAAATCCAAGTCCACAGCTTGCTTTCTTTGCTTGGGAATCTGTGTCTGATTGGAAGGGCCTCTACTAGAAACCCTATTCAGTTATATTTATTGGTGTTGAGGAGGCAAAGCTTGAATGGGATTCTCAGAAGTAATATCAAAACTATGGCAATGATTTCAGAACTTGCTATCTGTTGTATCTCCTGTCCCATTCTCCCTAATCCATAGAATCCTTACACGGTTTTCCATTTTGCTTAGAATAAAAATCAGAGCTCTTTACACAGCAAGTCAAGCTTTGTGTGATTCGCCTCTTTTCTGCATCTCCACCTCCTCTCTCCATCTCGCCATCTTCATCTCCATCTCACCTGTCTTGCTTTAACTGGAATAGAAATCTCTGTTTCCATCAGATTCAGCATATGCTCCTGCCTTGGGGCCTTTGCACTTGTTTTTTTCTCACCTGTCAAAATTTATTCCTTATCTTTCCCTATTCAAGTAATACTTCAAGTAATATTCGGTAATATTCAAGTAATATTCAAGTAATATTCAGTAATATTCAAGTAATACTATCCTTCAGGCCTCTGTTCAAGTGTCTTCTTTTCAAGATTCTTCCCTGGCCTTCTTGACTAGCTGTTCTAATGTATCTCCTTTAAAGTCCACATCTCTCCTCTGATAACTATAAGCTCAGTGATGGTGCTTGCTTGCACAGTACTTGGCTCCCAGTGCCTATCATAGTACTAAGTACATAGAAAGAATGTAATGATAATGAATATTTGTTGAATGAATAAGTGAATGAAACAATTAGTGAAGATATTATTTATCATTGAGCATTAACTGGTATCAATCATCTGCCATAGTCTATCACAAAGTATATATTCCTTTAAATAAAGCAAAGAAATTTTTTTAAAAAAGAAAAGGAAATAATAAATGAGTCTAATTAATTGTCCTTGAGGAAGAATTTTGATCTTGTAAAGTTTCTATATTTACTCCTTATATTGGTTGAATATGAAAGGTACCCAAGAGTTTTGAATTTGCATCAAAACCATCTAAACTCTTAAGCTCATAAAAATGAGCAAGGAATTTAATGATGGGTTTTTAGAAGATATATTTGACATTTTCTGTTTGTAATTGGATTAGAATTACAAGAAGCAGACCAAATTTCCCACACATTTCTTCTTCCTCCCCTGATCCTATACAAAATATGCAGCCTGAGGTAGCGGGGGGGGCATACATATTTTGTAATGTACTAATGTACTGTAATCCAGGCCTTTGTCTTCTGAAACCAAAGAAGTTTGTTACAAATTCAAATGTTTAATTTCTCTTATTTATCCTATGCTGTTTGCTTGGTGAAAATGTCTCCGTATGGAGTTCCTTTTAGTTTTGAGAGAAGAAAGGGGAGGAAGAAAGGTCAGAGATGGAAGGGGGTCACACGAGTAATCTGTTCAGCACCTTTCCTTTCACAGATGAAGGAACGGAAAAAGAAAAAGATGGGTTGGACCCAGGCTGCACCTGATTTGTGTATCAAACCAAGTTTTTATCATGACCTTGGCTTACAGAGAGAAAAGCACATCTTAAAAACAAATGGATTTTATGTTATGCCATAAATACATGTAATTGTTCAAGTCCATGGTCCTTAAATGTGTTCACACATACATATTTATATAATATGTGTATAATGTGCTACTGTTGACCATGTGGTACCTTAAGTGCTTTAACATCAGGATATTCATGTTGGATTCTGGGCCCCTTTAGTTAATAACTGGGTAAACTTACAACATTTGGAATTTATTTATTATTCATTTATTAGTCTGTATGTATATATGTATGTCTATGAGTATGTTATATATGTGTTTGTATAAACATAGATGAGTCCTGGTACTCATGCCTGTTTGAATATATGGAGGCCAGATTAGGACACTGAGTGTCCTGCCCTATCATGATTCATCTTATTCCCCTTACATAGGGGTTTTCACTGAACCTAAAGCCAGGCTGTCAGTCAGCAAGCCCCAGCAATCCTCCTGTCTCTGCCTCTCACGATGCTGGGGTTACAGGTATGTATGCAGCCATGTCTGGCTTTTTACATGGGTGTTAGGAATCCAAAGTCAGGCCCTCGTACTTGTACAGCAAGCATTCTCACCCACTGAACCATTTCTCAAGTCCTAGAACCTTGGTTTCTTTATTGGCAAAATTAGAATATTAGTACTTGTATCCTAAATAACCTCAATTTTTATAGATCAACATGCATATTTAATAATGTATATTTAATAAGTACAATACTTCATATATTGCTATAAGGAACAGATGTTGTGAAGATGCATGCATATTAAAGGTGTGTGAATTCTTCTGATTCTCTTCTTATTCTAAAGCTGATGGTACCACTAGCCTCTGCTTGGTTAAAGCTGGGCTTTTCATCCTACAGAATCAGGCTATTTGAAGCACTTAGGAAAAACACCATGGATATGTATGTCAGAGTTACCTGACATGGAACATGTACTCAGGTTTTTTTTCTCTCTACTAAGTATTTAAGTGGTTTATAAAATGACCCCTGTGGTGGTTGCTGCTATAAATGACAGGAAAGTCTGCATGCTCTTGTGATTGAAAATTGCTGTTATAGGCAGAGCAAACTTCTGTTAATATGTTGATGGAGAGAATATTTGCATACTTTGTTCAAAGTTCTGACAGTTTAAAAGACTTGACTATCAACTAGAAAATAATACATTTTTTAGTGCAAACCACCAAGTCAAATTCAGTCTGCCTCATGAAACAGATTAAATTCCTCCGAGGGAGACAACGAACTACACCACACCACTTAAAGAATATAACACTGTAAGCTAAAATATTGTTCCAAACCTGTGGGTTCTGGATTTCTCCATTAGAGACTCAATAGCCTTGGGGAAAGGCAGTTGAGTTCAGTGGGGTAATTAATGCTATCTTCCTCTACTTTCCAGCACCTTGAAGAAGTAAGAGCCTGCTTCGGCGTGCTGTAGAACCTGCTAAAAGACCAGGAAACTGGAAACTCGGAATCATGGTTTCCCTAGGACACTGGTGCTGGGTAAAGCCACTCTTCTCTTCAATTTTGGCTCCCTTTTTAACAATGACAGGTCTGGGCAACACTAGCCAAAGGACCAGCAATCTGAGTCTACCTCACTTGATAGAGATTTTCCCAGTAGCCATGGAGTCCAGTGTCTGTATCTCACTGTCTTACAAGGGAGTCGTCTATGTGTTTGTGGACACCGTATCCTTGCTTCAAATTATATACCAAAAAGCCACAGAAGACAACATTTTGTGACTCTTTCCCATCCTTGCCTGTCTCTAGGCTAGGAATCTCCATTGCTGTACACTATAAAGTAGTTTGAAGTCCATCAGAAGTTACTTTGCTGCTCTGGATCCATGCTTTGGGTGAGTTCTCATTGCTCTTGGGTCCCTTGGAGCATGGATCCCTCGATTTTGGCATAATGCTCTTTAAAAGACCTCATCAGTTTACAAGAGAAGACAGACACAAAGGCTTCTCAACAGTGACAGATCTACCCCAGGCTTTCCTGTCTGTCCACAAGAGGACTTCAGACAATGACCTGTTAGCCTAAAAGTGCTTAACCAAGAAGGAATTGAATATGGCTTAGGATAACTCATTTTTAAAAATCCAAGCAGCATCTAATTATTTATGCTTTCTTTGAAATTTGCCCATAACCAACGTATCAATCATCTCTACTGGAATTTTCCCCAGAAGCTGACTTATTAATTTGTGGATTCAAAACGCTGATGGCTCCCCTTTCTCTTCATGTGGGCAGTGTGTTTATTATACTTCATATTCTGGGTATTTCCCCATTCCTCAATTGGCACAAAGAAGATAAAAAAATTATCTTGTTGCTTTCTTATTTTTCACTAAGACCTAATCGTTTCCCAAAGCTCCTACATGTTCTTTTATAAGAAAAAGTAGATTGGGCTGGGGAAATGGCTCAGTTGGTAAAGTACTTGCCCCACAACTGTGAAACCAGAAGTTCTGATCCCCAGCACCTGTGTAAAAAGCTTGGCACAGCAGTGCATACCTTTCATTTTAGTGCTGGTGAGGCAGAGACAGGCGGATCCCAGAGCATGCTGGCCAGGCAGCCTAGCTGAATTCATGAGCCCGCTCTCAAAAAGTAATTTTTGAGTGTGATTGAGGAAGAAGCAGAAGCACACATGCACCCACATATGTCAAGGGTCTTTACTGTTATTGTTGTGTGTGTGGTGTATGTGTGTGTATGTGTTCATGTGCATACATGTGTATGCACATGAAGGCCAGAGCTCTTTATAAAAAAAAGAATATGGGGGTGGGAGAAGGTCGCAGTGGTGAAAAGATTTCCCCCCCAAATGTAAAAACAAAACCCAAAAAAAAAAAAAAAAAAAAAAAAAAAACCAAACCAAAAACTGTGGTACATGGTTCTGATCCCAACACTGAGGAGGTAAACAAGGGGAATCTGTTGGACTTCATGGCCAACCAGCCTAGCCTCTTCATCAAGCTCCAATCCAATGAGAGACCCTGTCTCAAAAACAGCATCAACAATGAATGACAGACATACAAGATGGATGGCTCCCGAGGAATTACACTGGAGGCTGAGCTCTAGTCCCCACATGAATACACATGCATGTACACCCATGTGACTATGTATATGCATATACACACTCACACACTCACACACTCAGCCCCCCCCCATACACACAATCAGCTCATTTGAATGTCTCTAAGCTGAAGCATACAAGGCTAGTGTTTTCAGGAGGTTGAATGTGCAACTGCAGACAGGGCATCTACCCTCTTGTTCTCCTGGTTTACTAAGGTCTCTGGTTTTTTCCTAGGATATTCACATACTGATGCTACTGGACTGCTACATGGAGTTTTGAGTTTGTAACCACTCTTGGTTCTGGCCCTTTCAACGTGAAGAGTCTTTTCCCAGAGTGCAATGGGAATCACAATAGGAGTTGCTGGCATGGGTTTCCATGTCTTTGGAGATACTATGTGGTCTGCCCTGGAGCATTTCCTTCTTTGGTCCTAACTACTAAGTATCTTCTTCATGGTCAAATACTAGAAATGATAACAACAAAATAACCATTTATTGTGCATGGGAACTGAGAGTTAATGGTATGGGATATCAGGCTCAGATCTTTGGTGTGACACGACAGTGGATGTAGAAAACTGCGTGTTCAGTGGAACATGGACTGCAGTGGTTTTATGCATCTGCCAGTGTTCATAACATTGCTCTGCCACCCAGCAGCTACATTGCTTACAACAAAATGTGTAGCTTCTTTATGCCTCAGTTTCCTTATCTATGAACTGATGACAGTTGTTAGGATCCATCATGGTGCTATTGAGAAGATTAAATGCATATTTTTAAAGTACAAAATAATTCTGTTAATACCTGGCACATATAAGATCATTTGCCATCATTTTTATTGTTAATTGTAATACAAATAGTATTCACTGATCCTCTTCCTACATGCTCTGACCAAGCCATCCACTTCTAAGTATCAGCACCTCTCCCTTTTGGATACCGCACTCTGTACATACATAACAGCTCTGTAGTATGATGTAATGGTCTCTCTCCAGGGTACTTCTTGGCAATATATCGAAAGATCCCTTGCTGTTAGGAAAAGCTACTGCCTCAGGGTCAGCTTTCTATCCAGGTTTGTCATCAACTATCTTACTGGCAGCCCTGTCATTTTTTCTGACTTTTCTTTTTTTTTTTTTTTTACTTTCTTATAATTACCGAGAGGTTAACTCTTGGCTTGGCAGGGGCCTTCAAGATCCTTCCCCAACAGTGCTGGCTTGCAGTCTTCCCTCTACTTAGCTAGTACCCACCTATGCTGCCATTAAATATTTTGAATTTCACCACTTCTTCAAACCTCTGTGATTTGTGTGAAATATAGGGTTGCCATCCTTTATCCATGTTCCAAAACTAAAAAAGAACTAAAGCCAAGGCTACCTCCTCCTTCCCGCCCTCCTTCCCTCCCTCCCTCCCTTCCTTCCTTTCTTCCTTCCATGTTGCTCCTAAAACTGTTTTGACCTCAAGATATAACATGAATTTATCTTAAAGTTTGCAATCTTTATTATCCTATGCTGTATCACACTATGATGCTTCACAACAAAATACAATAAATTCATAATAACCAGTGCCTCAGATTATAGAGCTGACATTAGGAACTAAAAGTATATGCTTTCTTTTTTTTTTGGTATCCCCTAAGTGCAAAAATATCTGGATTCTAAAGCATATCCAGCTCCCAGAAGTTCTGCTAAATTTGAAAGTTTTGGGGTATATACGTGTGTGTGTGTGTGCACGCGCGCGCGAAGTTCTGCTAAATTTGAAAGTTTTGGGGTATATACGTGTGTGTGTGTGTGTGCACGCGCGCACGTGTGTGCTCGTGTGTGTGTGTGTGTGTGTGTGTGTGTGTGTGTGCCAGAAGTCAACCTCAGTTGTCATTCCTCAGGATTCATCTACCTTGCTTTCTGAAATAGTGTCTCTTGAGGTGGAGAAATGGCTCAGTGGTTGAGAGCATTGGCTGCTCTTTCAAAGGACCTGGGTTTGCTTCCCAGCATACACATGGCAGCTAATAACACTCTGTAACTCTAGTTCCAGGGTATCAGATACACTCTTCTGGCTTCTGTAGGCATTACACATGTAGGTATACTTACACACATGCAGACAAAACACTCATACACATAAAATAAAAAATAAAAAATAGTAAGGTATCTCATTGGCTTGGAGCTCATTCAATAGACTAGACTGGTTGGCCATGGAGTAGGTATCTGCCTGCCTCTATTTCCCCAACTCTGGTCTAGAACTTGCCATGTAGACCAGGCTGAATTTGATCTCACATAGATCCCCCTGCCTTTGCCTCTGGAGTATTGGAATTAAAGGCATGTACCATAATGCCCAGTGAGCCTGATTTTTTTATTGAAACCCTGTCTCTCCTCTATAAATTGTGAAATACTGAACAATTCAGTTGACCTACCACTGCTGCAGATCTCTCAAATGTTTCATCTGGGAGAGAGGATGGTAATGATAGGACTATCTACCCATGGAGTCATTAGTAAGATTGAAAAGCTAATGGAAATTAGCTTAAAATGAGCCGTTCTCACAGTAAACACTCATTTCTTAGTCACTGCTGTCTTCAATTTTGTTGTCTTTCTGGGTGAGTTTTGTCATGTCCAACTTTACACTTTTGACACAGAGCAAAGCATAGGGACTCAACAAAAGCTCTGACTGGATCAATGACCTTATTTGCTTCAAGTAGTAAGTTGATTCTTTGTTCTTTTTCCGAATATAGGTGAACACCTTCACTTGCTATACTTCTTACAAGCCAGTCAGTCTCCTCTTCTCTTCTGATGGAGGCCATCTCCTGTTCTTTCCGTTCTTGGAGAGTGCTTCTCTTGTCACCTGTACAGCCCACCTCTATTCACTCGTGTACCTTCTCAAACAATGCTGCTGATTTCTCAAAATCGGTCTTGATATTTTTTCTTTATAAATTATTTTCTAGAATTGAGAGCCTAATAAGCTTTCCTTGCCCTTGATGTATCTGCTCTTTCCTAGAACACAGACACCAATCGTATTTACTTGGTGCCTTCTCAAATAAGATGACAAAGACTGCATTTCCCTCTTGTAGCTGCTAAAATCACAAATAATAGAGATGTTATCAGGACCATTACCCTTGGTCTTTATGGAAACTATACTACCTGTGATGCCTCATTTTCAACCTTCCATCTCCCTCCCTCCCGTCTCTATTTATGTATAGTTTTTAACCTCAGTCTTCTCAAACCCATAACCATTGACCCCAGCCAATTTTCTTCCTCAGAAAGTTTCTCTTCTGTCTTTTCATCATTCCTTAACATTGCCAGGTCCAGGAAATGTCCCCGCTGCACTTGTGTAATTTATCCTGTTATTTTTCTTGTTTAACCCCAGCCTCGTACCTTTTTCTACCAAATAGTTAAATTTTATTGATGGAAAAAAGTAAATTCACATTTGTGTTTCACCTTACATACTTTCAAGATCATAACCTTCAAATGGATGTTCAGACCTGCCTTACCAGCCTTCCATATTTATTGTCTAGGAAGCTCCTATTTCTACCCCATAACTGAAAAAGTCTCTTTCCTTGCCAAACTCAACAAAGCCTCCCTTGAGCATCTTTTTTAACTAGCATCTTTTTGGATTCTTTTATAGCATGCTTAGTCCATTTTAACAATAACGCTGAACCAGTTTAATGATCATTGTCAATATCTGGTCACACCCTTTCACCCTACTCTTAACATTTTACCTTATCACCCTGACTTGCCTTTAGTTCCCGTAAAGTCCACTTAACCAAACTCTCCCATACCCTGATGTTTCTACTTACTATTTTCTGTCCACTATGCTGACCTTGGTCCTTGGCATTGATATTCAGAGTTGGGTTGAACCGTTTTCTCCACTGCAAATGGCCACTTTGATAGTCTTTGTTGAATAAGTCAAAAACCAACTCCCTGTCTACATACTAACTCTACCCACTCCCCTGCCTCTTTGCCCTTTTCCTTTCTCTTCTCTCCTCCTCCAGTGGAGAGATGTCCCTTCTCCTAGCAGTGCCCACCACCCCCTGTACTCTGAACTCCATCCCTCCTTGCCCTGTCAAGGACTTTATTGACCCCCATCTTTTCTTTCCTAGCAAATATTAAGCCCTTTCTTGTGGATTGATTAATCTCATTGTCATTAACATATTCTAGCATCTTCTATGTTAAAGAAAAAGAAGAGGATGCAACCCCTTACACAGCACACATGAGCTTCTCACTTCCCCCACAACTATTGGATCATCTGCTTCCTTTCATGACGAAACTTCAAATATTTGGAAGACATATATCTCTCCTTTCTCCCCATTTATTTTTCTCCCAGTCTATTGTGATAGAGCTGTTTCTTTTGACATTCCATGTGACCACCTGTGAACTCCATGTCATTTAGCTCAGAGGGCTCTTCCTTGAGCTCTTAGCATTGGTGACATGATAGATCACTTCCTCCCTCCTAAACTTCTGTGGCACCACAGTCTGTTTCTTAACTGCCTATTTCCCTCCTTTTATCAGACCTTTAAATGCTGACAGTTCTAAGATCTCCATATTACAATTCATTTTCTATTTTTTGTTTAGTATTTATGTGAATTTAGGCAAATGCCTTAATCCCAGCATGCAGGAGGCAGAGGCAAGTGGATCTCTGTGAGATTGAGGCCAGCCTGGTCTACCTAAAGAGTTCTAGGCTGACTGTGGCTGTGGGAGACCCTTTCTAAAAAAATTAAAAGTACCTTTGTTGACACTTCACAAATTTGCATATCCATCCCAGACCACATACCTGAGGCATTCATAGATGTCTGAAACGTAGAACTAAAGTTCTGTTCTTCCTGCATTTACCTTCCTCCTTGTTCCTTATCCCCTCAACCCATCAGGCCAATCAAAACAACCCAGGAATCATCAGCATCTCCACCCACAGCCTGTCCAGCTCTATATGCTGATTGCTCAGCCACCACTGTTTACTCAAATCCATCTTACTCTCTCGACTGTATCCCCCTCATCCAAGCCCTCAGCACCTTTTTACTGACCTGTATATCTCAATTTTGATTCTTGGTTCTATATTCGTTTCGTTTTATCTAATTTACACATGATATGGAGAATGATCATCAAGGGTTAGTTTTAACAACATCTCCCCATTCAACAATACAGCCTTTAATGATTCTCTTATAGCTGGCACAGAATTGACTTGAAATCCTAGGTTATGCCCCTAACCATCACCCTTACTACCTCACTGCATCCAAGCCACCCTTCTGTTAGCTTTTTCAAAGAGAGAATGATCTCGCTGTGTCTAGAACACACAGGCCCAACATACGCGTTTTTTAGGTCTCAGATTACAGATGACTGTTTCAAAGACATTGTTCTTTCCCTCAATAAAAACACATTATTTAATCAGCTTACTATTTCTTCCCCACTTAGCTGCCTCCTCCCTAAACTAGAATTTCTCAAAATACAAGGATGGTGCCTTTTGTTCAAAAATGCAGAAGCTCTCACATCTTCCAATGTGTCTGGCATGTGATGTCCTTAAGAAGAATTTGTTCAGTGACTGAACCATATATTTTAGATGACAGATTCTAGTGCTTCTTGGACTCTCATTTTAGACTGTGAAGTTCAGAAATATCCTGTATATTGGCACGAGATCTCAGTGCCAATTATTGCCTTGTGTTTTCTTACATGTAGCTATGGTAATTGCCAGAGTATAGGAAAGCCCTACCTCTTAACCTTCAAAGAATTTTGTCAAAATAGGCTCTTTAGACTAGGTCTCCCTGTCTTACTATATCTTAGAATCTTCACAATATATGTTAATTCATGGTTTTTTATTTCAAAATCTACTTTATGATTATTTTCCAGAATGAAAGTAAGATGGGAAAGGGGTAGAAGCAATCTTACTGAGGCATGTAATTTTGTTAACACTAAGAATTAAGAAATTAGCTGCTGATTTAGGTTGAACACCCTTTGGAAATTTCAACAAAGCAAAGTAAATATTGAAATAAAATATAGGTTATAATAACCATTGAGTGAATGTTGTAGGTCTCTGTATCTACACAGAAGTTAGAGTTTAACATGAGGTATATAA
>NW_008337073.1:1851104-1864985 GCF_000622305.1 Nannospalax galili | reverse complement strand
ATACTTCCAAAGAAATGCTTTTTACTTAAGTGACAATTATTTTTATATTGATTGCCATCTCCATAGATTAATATACAGAAATAAAGCATCAACCACAACAATAAAATGAACAATGGTATTAGTATTCTCCTGATTTGAAAAAACATAGTCGGAGCCAAAAATATATTCCTCATCCATCCAGAACACTATGACAAGAATTCAATATATTTAATAAGTACTTAGAAAGCAGACATTTCTCTTAGGATTACAGCAACCTCTGAGTAGGATTATTCAGGTGTCAAGATATTAAATACAATGAGAGCTGAAAGAAAATCAGTGTAATATTTAAGATTTATTTAAATATTCAGTTCGTATAGGAAGAAACAGGTAAAATGAGGGAGAACTATGTTAAAAACTGAATCCTCACTATAATAAAGTACTAGAGAGAAATGCTTCACTTTCTACCACACACGCTTCCTGTTTTGCTATGGTTAGTTTGCATTACCTTGAACATGCAATATACTCTTTTTAAAAAAATGGGAAAAATAGAAATAAACCTGAATAAGCTGAGAAATAAAAGGGAAAATCGTGCTGGAATAAACACTGCAGCTCGGACTGAAGTATCTGAAGCAAAATGTTTTTATAATGAACTTTTATGTTTAACAAGCCCAGACACTTAGAACAGTGTAAGCTATATTAAAGCCTTTTATGAAAGGATTATGTTTTGTATGATGAGTGTTTTAATATAAGTATAGTACATTGGGTAAAATATAACTACATTTAACTCAAAGTAATTATGAAAATTCAGGCAAAATTATTTTTCTGCTGTACTATCACATTGATACAGAAAAATATTCTTCTGGAAGCTCTCAGAGACATGTCTCTGTTTCAATTATTTTTGGCAGTATCTATTGCGTCTATGCCTCAGCTGCCTTTTCTGTGGACAGTTGGTAGCACCAGCCTTTTAATGCACAAAGGGTAGCTGAGCTTCAGCCAGTCTGTGATAAAAGGGAAAAGAGTGAAATCACTATGGAAACTGCAGGAAGGATCTAAAAGCTCTCTTTAGAAAGTAAACGTCTGATGTTTGTGACTACAGGGGTAAAAAATTCATAAATCTCTATGATGTTATCATTTCTGATTTGTTATCACTGCAAAAGCCAACTCCACCTAGCCTGACCGCCGCTTCATTAAGTGCTATGTGTTTGGAAGTAGTGAAGATTCAACAGGAGGAATACCCAACAGTCTGCAGAGCGGAGGGCTGGGGGAGGGGGGGGACGACAGCCTGGTACGGGGTTGAGAGAAGAAACTAATTTGCTTCTTTTTCTTCTTTTCTTTTC
Source organism: Nannospalax galili (assembly GCF_000622305.1). NCBI lineage: Eukaryota > Metazoa > Chordata > Mammalia > Rodentia > Spalacidae > Nannospalax > Nannospalax galili. The sequence continues at coordinate 1,863,669 of NW_008337073.1, read as the reverse complement.
CTTTCTTTCTTTTTACCTGTTTGTCTTGCAATGACCTGATGGAAGCAAACACACAGAGTGGTTCTGTTCTGTTTTTGATTATGGTTTATTCACTGAGAAATATAGCAAGTCTCCGGCTCAAATTTAACTCAGAAAACTGTTTCCTCTCATGGCTTGTCTGCCTTTCATCTTGAACTGAATGCTGCTAACCCTCTTCTCCCTGTCCAGTAGCAACTAAGGACCACAGAGGGAAAGTGTTCTTATCTCTCTGGGTCCCTGGAGGAAAGACCTGATGTAGCCTGTGACCACTCACCACACAGCTCTGGTGATCCGAATCTGATGGCAACAGACACCTGTGGCCTGAAGGAATTTCAGAATAGAAGTCAGTACTCAAAAGTGTAGTGACTTTTATAGAACAGCTCTATTGTTATTTAAATAAGGCTCTTTCTATTGGATAATAGTTCACTAGTAGACAAGGAACTGTGAGGCAAAAAGGACACTGAAAAGTTCTCAGAAACTGAAATTCTTCAAGTTCAAGAACAGATTTTTAATTCAGAGGAAGACGAATATTCAAGTAAGTAGAATGTATTTTAGAATTGCAAATGTTGCATGTATCTTTCTCCAAGGCTTACAATCAAGTATTATTTCATGAGTTAGATTTTCAGGCAGTAGATGTGCCTGTGTGTGCTTTAACTTAAAGTTTATGACAACTTTACTACAGTGGTAGGTAATACATTGAAATGTCAAAGACTGATGTGCGTAGTAATTGATTTCATATTGTCATGCTGTATTTAGACAATTATAAACATTGCTAATCTAATGTTTCAAGGTACTTATGAACAATTAGCAATCACACATTAGCATCTCAAACACTTTGGATGACAATCATATACTGAAATAAGTTCTAAACCCTAAAAGAGAGGCTGTGGAAATGATGTGTAGGGGGGAAAAAAAATCAGAAAATGGAACAGAACTGTTCTAGGAGTGAGGCTGCAAAAAGTCAGCACAATTACCAAGGACAGTACAGTACTTTCTGAGGGACTTGCTCAAAATAAAAGAACACATTATCTTCAACAGTGACTTTACTGCGTTTCTCCACCACTGATAACTCGCTCAGCTGCCTGTTTCTTTGGTGCTTTGACTTACATTATAAGAGTGTTAATGATCAGTTACACCGAATCAAATCAAAGTGTGTTTGGGCACCCAAACATAAATACAGGCATACTTTCATTTGAAAATATGTAAATGTCTCATACATACTGACTTTACTGATGCTTTTTGTGCATATAATGAAAGCCAATTATCTGTGGAAAAAACTTGACTAGGTGGAAGGAAGTTAAATTGGTTTTTGAAGACTTCCTTACACAGCAGTGGCTAAGGAAAGGTCCAATAGCATTTTGGTTCACGATTGTAATGACTTTGCTGTATTAATATATCATGCTATATCCTGACTTTTATCAAAAGGTTTGGGTGTGGAAGACCGCACAGAAGTACAAGAGTCGAGTACTTTCCATGAAGCTTTTCCTCTATCAAACACCATCAATTGCTATGAAGCTCTTTCTCAGAGAAGCCAGGTAGGTCCTATTTCACTCAAAGATCTGGCTATAGAATAATAATTACCTATGGAGAAAAACTTCCAAAATTGGAATTCCTGAGGTAAATATTTGTTCTAGAACATTCTGATTTTAAAATGAAAGATTAGGTAAAATAAATGTAGTAAAAGAGTTACCTTTTTTTTCTTTCTTAATCCCTTTGTGGGAGTTTCATAACTTCCATGAAATGCTTTTGTGTTGAATATCAACTCTCATCAGTTGGCTACAAGTTGATATTTTACGCCTTGCACTAAAAGTCCGAGAGTACTTAGGAGCACATTTATAGAGACATGGGACATGTTTCATTTACACATGCAAATACTTTCCCTTTATTACCATTCTAAATATTAACATTCTGTTCTCTGTTTGTGTCTATTCTCAAAGTTGACTTCCAGCAGGTACTGTAGAATAAGGAAGGCAAATGCTCTGCCGTTATTTCAAAACAACCTACTGCTTACTAATTGATGAATAAAAATAGCTTATGGAGCTTTTCTAAAGCCAACTGGTTATCTAACTTAACTATTTGTCAGGCAGTAGATCGGGTGGACAACAAAGCAGATATAATTGCGTTAAAGTGAGAGCATTCTGAGGGGAAATGTCTACTTTTCCTCCTTCTAGAAATATTAAAGACTTTGGAGGGTGTCAAGTACTTTCTAACATTTTCCATTAAATTATCTGTGACATTTTATAACAAAAATCTCGGAGACATCTTTACTTAGCTGCGAATTAAATGGAAACTCAAGGTAATCTGTATTGTCCTCTGTATCTCAAATCCATTCTGGAAAGCCTCAGTTTGTGCTTGATAATGTGCTTTCTAATCAACTGAAGTTTTTTTAAAAAAGATTTCCACTTGGAATGTTATCTGGGTAACACTTTCTTCTCAGACTTCACAGGAATGTTAGCTCTTCTTTCCATTGTCCTTTTAACTTTCAAGGAAGTAAAGTTCTGGAAAGTGCAAGTCACCAGGAAGCCTCTTAATTACGCCAAGTAGTCAGGGTCTGATGGGGTTCTCAGATTTTGTTTGTTGTTCTGTATAATTTTTTTTTCTATTAGAAACATTCTGTAATTCTTCCATTAACTGGCCACCATCAGAAATCACCATTGCTCACAAGCTTTCACTGCAACCCAAATTCACTTTGCAACGTCAAATCAGCCAATGTAGATAAGGTGAAGACTTTTAATTAGAATTTTAATATGTAATCTAAGCCATTTGTAGATTATACACAGAGGTGATTTTCTATGTATTTAATCATCACATAGAGAACTTAGATAATGTTTAATTTGTTGGAGAGACTATTTTTAACTTTGCTGGAGTTGAGTTACTTTTCGTATTCCAGGAGAGTGCCCAGAATCTCCACCAGCATAAGGCTTGTTATGTGGACGAATAACTAAATGAGTCTGGAGCATGTCCTAGGGGAAAGTGATAAAAACTGGAAAATTTCTAATATGATGATGACATTGTTTCCTTTTACATCTCTTCTGGGAGCCCTCATTTTGGGTCTCTCAGATCAAGGTCTGCAGACAAACAGGAATAAATATGCAGGGGAGAATCAGAAGGCTCAGCCTACCCTTTGCTGTTGTGAATGAGCGAGGTCCCAAACTCTTCTATGTTTATATGTTAAAAGCCTAGCACGTGGCAGATTGCTTTTCACTTCAAGAAACAGTTGTCACTTCCTGTTTGACTTTGTTGAACTTGACCTATTTGGCAAATTGGGGATGAATGTCAATTATAAGCTTATGGATATATATGATGGGTTATAGATAAGTCTTAGAGACAGAGGTATCTTAGGAAATTCATGAAAAAAAAAAAAACAAGCAAAAGATCTCATCCCCAATTTGAAGCATATGAAAATGTGTGCCTTACACAAACACCCAGTTGTACATAGGCACGCATGTGCACACACACACACACACACACGTGCACTTCCACACTCTCCATAGTATGTCTGCTTTGGGTTTGCATGAGCACATGGCTCACATTAATTCTGATAGCTCTCTTCACATGCACCCAGAAAATAATGCACCCCAACTGAGAACTGTCTGTACTCAAACATGTTAAGAGCTGAATATTTAAAACCTGTTTGGCATATCAAGCTGGGGTTTTCTGAAGACAACAGAAGTGAAACAGAAAGATCAAAAGGGGGAAATATGTAAAAGATGATAGCATCTGGATGGGGCCCATGTAATGCTCTAATTAAATGTGCTTATACCTACATCTTCTCATATGCTTATGATGGAGAGGTGGCATGCCCCCCTTTAAACTGAGGCCTTAGGGCAGCGCAGGAGCTGACAGTAGGAGTCGTCACCTCTGCTGAGATCTAGTGCTGTTCTATGTCTGTGCTATAATTTACCTGACTTCTTTCATTGAATGGGTCTCTGTTATTTTGCTATTAAGAGAGCCATAATGAGCAAGGTTGTCCCTCGACTTTACAGATATTCATGTCCTTTAAATGGGTTTGAAAAAGAATCAGTGTATGCACCTGAAAAAAACAGGCTACAAGATTCTCTTGTCTTCTTCTTGGCTTACAGGTGAAGATTAGATAAGTTTAGTTGGAAAACTTTTATACCTTTTCTCTTTGCTCAAGTGAAGTCATTTGACAGCCTGGGTCTTAAGGAAGCATCCCTTGAGAAGAGAGCACCAAGTAACTGTCAGATGTCACCAACTTAAGCAATTTTCACTTTTCGGTTTCTAAAACTATTCATTGCCCAGAGTCCTAGCTAAATGAGCATGACTTGGAATGGCTTCAAAATGCCGGGATTGAGGATGAAGGCAGTGGGACAGGAAGTCATTGTGTTTTTTGATAATCGCCCCCACCACCCAGGCAGAGTTTTTGGAGATACCATGATGCAATCTGTTACTGGTTTTCTTTTAAACATAAATAAAGTAGCAAAGCCTACCTACTTGGAAGCTGTTCGGCAGGGCAGAGATGTGTTCCACATGTCTTACTACCGTTAACAGCCGTGCATGGCTAAACCTCCTTCTATTGCTTTGAGTGTTTACCCTCTGGCTTTGTAAAGTGATGCCTGAGTATGGATTTTACAGAGGAATTTCAGAGCCATGTCTATACTATGCAGGTCTATACACCTACTATATCTGAATATGCTCAGTGCTTCTGGAGTGAATAACGGTAACAAGTCTAGAGAAAGTAAAAAGTGCTTATATATTAAGTCTTAAGGGAGGAGGTTCACCTTTTGTTTTAACTTAATGGCTAGTTACTTTTCTTTTATTCTATTCCTGCCTTTCTATGATTGTCAAATGCAAGGCCTCCTTTCACACCATATGAAAGCAAATCATTCAATGAATGCATAGAGGTGAAAATCAGATACACATGGTATTGATGTCCAAGACCTGAAAGAATCAAATGTATTGTCCGGATCTTGGAATCCATCAGAAAGAGTGTAGAAGAAGTTATTTTTCTTCAAACCACTGTAATTTTGCATGATTTAGACATTGGTGAGGCATTGGAGATGGGAGAGGTTTGAGGGTGCTTGAAAAAGCAGTAGAATTTAGAAAAAGGAGCAGGGGTGAGGACCAGCCCTAGGGAGACAGGTTGACTGGGATGGCTTTTTATTGAGAACATTTTCAATGGGCTACACCCCTGTGCCCAAGACTGGGACCCCTTTGGTTTAGGGAACCCACCCCATCTGTGCTAGCATATGTATTTACAGTTAGGGTATCTGAAATAATCCCGACTTTCATCTTCCTTATTAAATTGGCAGCCCGGTTCATGTTAGATATCAAGATTTTCTCTGGCTAGGTCTTCCCCTTGTAATCTAGTGCTTCATTTCTTCCCAGAAAAAAAGAAGACATTTGTGATAAAATTCTACATTTCAAGACTAGTAGTGAAAGTCTCTCTTTGTAAAAGATGCAAGCTTAGCTCCTGCCCTAAGACCTTCTGCCTCAGCCCCATTTATTTCTCGTGGGTGATGAGAAGTCTGCTTCTCAGCAGAGTGCCAGTAAAGAAGGAGTTAAAATGAAGGCAGGCTCGCTGGTTTGCTGAGATCTGTCAGAGGCTGGCTGGCTGGCTACATATCTGTCTCTGGAACAATAGGTACCTGTATTCTGCATGGGCTGCTGGGCAGCGCTAGCACTCTGGAGAAGGTCTGCCTCTGTCTGTGCCTTCCTGGTGAGAATCCCCAATGATAGTCCTACTTTTCAGTGAAGGAGGAAAAAAAATTGTTCTCTGTTTTGTTGATGAAGGACAGAGCTTTGATCATTTTTGTTCAGGCTTGACTTGGCTGGAGGTTTTAGGTTCTTAGTCTCAAGTCAGCAGTTGCGCTCTCTCTCTTTCTCTCTCTAGCACGCATACACACACACACACACACACACACACACACACACACACACCCTCTCTGTCTTATTCTCTGCCGCCCTCCCTCTCTCATTTCCCCTCATAGGTTCAATGCAGGCAGATGAGTGTCACAGCTGTAACTGAGGCACAGAGCAATCAACATAGCAGAGCCAATTCCCATGATGGAGAGCGGGGGCACGGGAGGTGACCACAATGACAAGACCATCCTTCTGACAAGTTTCAGGTAAGAAAATTTTTATGTGCTGATTCTTGTATTTCTGTATCTTTGTGGCTGAAAGAGACATTTGTGGAATAAAGGGAGTCTTTATAGGGAAGTGTTTATGAGGGGGTATCATCCCTGCTGTCCCTTGTCTGCAAACCTGTCTGTGCCGGGCTTTGTGTTACTAGAACCATCCGAGGTGAGGTGTGAACAGAGCTGGCAGAAGGGTGAGCTTTTTATGTCTGTGTGTGACATTCATCATGCTGCTGAAATTTATATCTGTAAAAAAAGAAATTTCTGCTTGATGATAGTAATGTTTTGTGCAATTCAGAACATATGGCCATGGAGAATTCGAGTGATGCTCTTTCATTCTTAATTTGTAATTATTTTTACATTCAACTGTACTGAGGTCAGAGAGTTTTAAAAATTAATGAGATTCCCCATGGAGTTCAAATAGTAATATCTACATGAGCTTCCACAAAGACATAAGATTATCTTGGTATATTTTTGCTGGAGACTTAGCTGTCTTACTTTGAATGCACTCTATTTGAAAGATATGTGGTATGCAATAGTTTCTGGGAGTTGATGTTCTTTGGAGATTAGCTCTTAATTTATTTTTTAATGACCAGGAGACATCGTATCTCAGACTGCCGAGGATGAATATTGTGTGTGGAGATATTTCTAAAACTTCACAGACATAATTGACAATGGAGGGCATCTTGGACTTTCGAGGAAATAAGAAAGGATGAATGAGCTATAAGCTAAAAATTTCTGCAAATGTGCGCTCATTTTAAGTAACATGTAAAAACTCAATCTATTTATGGTGAAACACGGCTGCTTTGAACAAAGAACCAACGGTCCACATAGGTGAGAATTCTTTGTCATAAAATGAGTCTAAAGCATGAATTTGGGGCAGGAAGTGATTTTTATGTTTATTCTGGCCCCACAAAGGTTTCATTAGGAGAATCCAGTCATTTAAAAATGTTCCTTAAGAACTTTCATTTCCTACAATTTAAAAACATTGTCTGTGTTCCTGCTGTAAGACATTGTCTACATGAGGGCGACTGCAAAGCAGTCTGATTATCCAGTAATCTGGGCTGAAGATGTTTTTTATCCCCAACTCCCCATTTACAAGATGCATTTGGGGCTTCCTGTGATATATTGTTATGTAAATACTGTGAGACCAGGGAAAGCAGCGCTATGGAGATTCAATTTACTTTGAAAGTTGTTCATTATAGCGCGGATGAATGTTATTTATTTGATGTGATTCAAAGGCTGGAAATGACTTTTTCATTGTGGCACCTTTTGTGATGGGTGCAGGGTGATCTAATCTTTTTAATTTTGGCTTTCACACCAGTGGAGATGAAAAGCGTTCTGAACTCATTTATCGGTTGCTAGGTCTGGAAGCCCAAGTTCTGTTCGTGGTTGCTATGGCCAGTCTGACCTCAATCTCTGTGGTTTTAGGGGACTTAAGCAGTCTTTTTACTTTATTTTTTTAATTGAGGAGCATGTACCTTGATTTATATCCAAAATTGTAGATGAACGTCTTTGTCTGTGAGTGGTAAATAGTGCTGAACAGTTCATCAGTTCTTACAAGTAAACACCGTTGTCCCGCTAAAAATATGTTTTGTTCCGAGTTAATGATATGGAACAAGGCATTCTCCACAAACAGCTATCTTGTATTGTGGAGGGATCACTGAAACTTGGAGCAAAGTGAAGAAAATTGGCATTCATCCTCGTGTCTATTAGCATTTCATTTGTGAGTGGGATGATGCGGCCGTGGGTGGACCGAGGGAGCCCGTGGTGCTTTGCTGCCTTACCTTTTCTGGTTGGAGCCTCCTCTCTCAGTGCCCAGATTCTCCTGGACAGAGTAAGTCAGCATTACTTTCTCTGACCTGGGGAGCTTCTGCCTTGCAGAAGTGCTGAGACACACAGGCAGAAGCCCTGGGGCTCCACGACCGACCGGGGACAAGCGACTCGCCTGGCGATTGCCACCTGGCTCTTGGAGAGAAAGTTGCTGGGTTCAATATTGGTGATTCCCGGGAACATTCTGTTTGTGTTCGACTTAATGGTCCCCGGACTTGCTTACATTTTAGATCCTTGTTAGAAAGGAGCCCGGTGATTAAGAGGCTATGGAGAACGCAGCCGTGTTCAGCAGATGAGCCCTAATACATTACCATTGCCTTAAAAACTGCTAATTGATGGATGCTGCAGGATACACACACTCTGCTAATAAGATGATGAGGGCGAAATAGGAATCAGGAAAGGCATTTATTGCCTTTGAGCACTGGCAGCTTCCTTTTCAGAGACGCGGCTTTGAAGGCAGATTTTTTTTTTTTTTTTAAGTAACATGCTAATGGTTTTTATTCTAAATTGGCCAGCACTGAATGTCGTCGGAAAATGAGATTCCTGGAGAAGTGACGCCCTTCTAGAACTGAAAGGTAAGAATTCAACATTTTTAAAGGTGCAATTTTCAAACATTGCATGTGCTTCTTGCCAGGAGCATTAGAGCACTGCTAAGTACGGCTATGTAAAATCTGAATAGGTTTGTAGTGCACCAGGTTTAAAGAGGGAACAAGTTAGAATTTTATTGTTATTTCAAAAGACCGCCTAGCTTTTGTTAACAAAATATAGTCAGGTGCTTTGTACATTTCTTTTCAGCCTTGAAAACCAGCAGCTTGATTTCTTGGGAATGGGTCCCTATGTGTGTGTGGGGGGAGTGGGGGTAGGTAATGAAAACAATATTTATTTATGTGGATTTTATTCCTAGAACCTGTAAATTCCAAGCCAGGGCTAGGGGATGGCAAAGGTCTCTTCTGGCTTGGAAATTCTTCTCAGGCTGCTTGTTTTCTGAGAGCAGGAATAAAGGTGCCTTTATCATTGTAATTGCAGTTGTTCAACTAATGTTTAGTTCTTAGTTGAGAAGCCTTCAAAAGTTCTATGCTCCCTTGGAAAAGTAATAAACGAAATCTTTTTTTTTTTTTTTTTTTTTTTTTTTTTTTCCTTTAAACTGCTGTATATAGGTGCTTTGTTAACCTCGGTTTTGCAGAACTGCACTTTGACTCCTTTAATGGGTTTCTTGGTTCAGGTCTTCTTCAAGATAATATTTTATAAGTGATTAATTTCTTAAGAAATATTTAATTGCAGGTATCTGAAGACAAATGCTCCTCGGTACGTATCTTTGTACGCATGTGAACATATCATGATATAAAATGTTATAAAGTTCACATTGTGCTTTCCTTGCTGTGATTTCAAAGGATTTTAAGTGAATACTTGATAGCACTCAATTTCCTGAAATGATTAAATTTGCTCTGAAGAATCTGGGGAAAAGGCCTATAATGACATTTTGATGACTTTCATTTTAAGGTGTAATAGAAATTGAGTAAAATATTTTAATAGCTACTCTCTGATATCTCATTCTGAATGCGATGTTTTTATTGCTCATTCTAGCTTACCATTTTCTTGTGCTATTAATGTTGGCTGGTAATTGTTTTTTAGTGTGTGTAGAATTGTTTTATCCTTATATAAAAGTTACTTCAGAAAAGTCTTAATGCATTTATCTCAGCTCAGCTCTTGAGAAGAAACAGTGAGTATTTCAGATTGCTTCTCCCATTTGTCATTTATGAAGGATAATTTGTTGTTTCTTAAAGAAAGGGATACTTGATGTGCTAGCTTGTGATTTAAAGGAGACACAAAATGGCATGCAAGTCAGGGAAAGCTTGGAAAACAGAATAAACGCTGTGTGCAGTTATAAAATTGATCTTGCTTTGCTTTCTAGATTCCATGGTTATAAATTTAAAACTACACTAAGAAATTTAAAATGTACATAAATACGCAGATATTATATCTGTTTTACTAATAGAAAAATGCAAATATAAGAACTTAATGAGATTGCAGTTAAGGTTGCCAGGAAAATCTTTGCACTTCAATTCTTTCGGGAGATATACACACAAGTAAAGTTAATCACATAGCTTTGAAAGAATAAAATCCTTTGGGAACTGAAGTTGTGACACATCAGAACAATTTTCATGGAAGTCAAAATGAAATTCTTGCATCAATTTGCTTGTGCAAGTTACACAAAGCCAGTAGCTTCCAAACTGCATTGTTCTAAATGCTAATTAGGAATTTTAAAATACAATTTAACTTGATGTGAGTGAATATTTAAAGTCAGAATATTATATTGCTGAATTAACACATCATTAGCTTGGTTTTTCTATTCAAGTAAAATTAAATTCTCATATCTGATTAAATTATTCTCTTGTGATATATTTGAAAATATACTGACATCTGCTCTATTTTTGTAAATAATATTCTTTTCCAAATGCCATTGTTATAGTGCAGCTGGATAGGCAGACTCCCTTTCTGCCTACTATAATTTTGTCTTTTGTCTTTTTGATATACCATTATTCTTACCTGTCATCTAGAAAGTTGTATTGACTTTGAAGCTATTAGCATGACCCATTTGTCTGTGTTGGGCTGAAAAATAGCCCAGAACTTGTTTCATTAGAGGTTGTGTATGAATTGTTAGAAGATATGAGTTGGTTCTGGAATGCTGCTCAGGAAGTTCTTAGGATACAGATTTTTCTGGCAGTAGAAACGTCTTTCTATCATTTAAGAAAACCCTTCCTTCAGCTACCTTCATTTATTTCCTGCAAACAATATCATCTAGCAAATTTACTGTAGCCTGTTAACTGCCAGGAGATGGGCCTTCTTAAATAGCTAGTGAACATATCACCCCAAATAACAGTTCTAACAGGTTGGCAGAGATTCATGATAAAGTTTGATCTATGGGTTTGTATTTAATCATGTTTATGACCCAACATCAGTTTTTAAGTTGCATGGTCATCAGTAATAACAGAATGATTTAAAAAATGGGAATTATTATCAAAGGTTTAATGCTATATTCCTCTACTCACTGAAAATCTATTCTGAATTTTGAGTGCATAGATTGTACTAATGGTCTTTATAATTTGATTAAATTATTCTTTTCTTCTGATGTGTTTTCAATAGATGGCCTGTATATACTTGTAATGACCTTGAGTTCTTCTAAAGTTGCTGAATTTTCTGAATCTCTGGCATACAGTACCTCTTCACATCCTTAATAATATCTCTAAGCTGTACGTTGATGTCCTTAATGTTTCTTGACATTATTTAGTCACAGTGTATTTGCCATGTATAAATCCTTGAATATCCTGCATTTTTCTGACAATTGGGTTCACAGTTCAAATGCAAATGCTGAAATATACTATTAGGCTAGAAGTTTCCTTAGAGACAGAAAGATAAGGTCACACACAGTGATCACAAAGATAAGGTCACACAAATATGGGACATAGTTAATTCTCAAAATCTTGAGTTTAAACATAGTTTAATATAAAAATTTGAAAATACCATATTTTCAGGAATGATTTGAAGAGTTCAGTTTGCTAGAACTATGAATCTAGAAATCAAATACATAAAAAAATAATACCCTTCCACAATGGATTTAGAAAATATTCATGCTTCAGTAAACATTTCTTTAGTGCCTACTGTGTGTCTATGCATTACCATTAATTCAGTTTTCAAGGATATTTGCCTGATTTTGTGGTTTATATGAACCTTACTAGTTTTTCTGTGTGTGTGTGTGTGTGTGTGTGTGTGTGTGTGTGTGTGTATCATCTTGGAACTTCTATTTCTCTTGTCTATGCTGAAAATGGCTTAAGTTATATTACACATAATGCCAGTTAGAAGAACACATACATAGATAGGTCAGTCAGCATGTGCTTTAAGGAGTCATCTTATTGATACGCATGTAAAGATGTCTAAACGCACCCTTTTTCTCAACATTCAGACTTGTGACGCAGCAGGCACTAAATAGGTTTTATTATTTTCTTCTTCCTTCCAATGCTTCGTATACTATTTTAAGAGAATCTAAATTATAATTTGCTATTTAGGAAATTACTATTCTGATTATTAATGGCTAATGATTATTTATTGTATGCCAGATGATGCACTAACTCCTTTGACCTCACTGTAGGATCTTCTCAGTCACTTTAAGAGAAATGGAGTCACTATCCCATTGTCAATAAGAACACTATCAATTTGAGAAATTAAATAATTCCCCCTACCCCAAGGTCACTGAGTTTGTAAACAGCTGTGATCACTAGGTCTTCCAGGTTCTATTACTCATTCAACAAATACTATTGAGTCCCTACGATGTCTTAGACTTGTTCAAAATGTTTAAAATAAACTAGTGAATACAACAGGAATTAAAGCCCTTAGACTCCATTACCTAAATCTCTAGCTGTAGAATGAAGGTACCTCATAGCTACCTAATGTTATTATGCTATTATCTTGACATCCAGAGATTCCTTCAAGTCAAATGGATGCGATTATAAAATGTCAAATGTTTTTAGACCTCTTACCATGTGGCTTCAGTCTTTCTTTCTAAATGCATCATTTCCTGTTTATAAATAGGAATTCTAATAAATTAAATAAATAAATAA
>NW_008337073.1:1825713-1851083 GCF_000622305.1 Nannospalax galili | reverse complement strand
AAAGGAATTCTTCACCAGAAGGCCCATCTTCTCACTGTTCCCATGAAGCTTATCTTACATTTTCTCTGATTATTCCTGTACCTGAAACAATCGTGCCAATACTTTTTCAAAACCTCCTGTCCTCCAGTGTCTGAGTGAGAGAGAACTCATGATTCCCAAGTAGCCCATCTTAGAAATGAAATCGTAAAGTTCTCTTACCTGTATTGATCATTTGACCCATGACATTTGCAGCAACTGATGCAAAGTGCATCTCTGTAAGACTTCACTCATTTCTCCTGACAGTGTTTGTGGACATGCCCAACTGAGGAGTTGGCAAAGACTTCAGGGAACCAACTGTGAACTATAGGAAGAAATAAACAGTATAGGACTGGAAAGCTTGGGACAAAAGGCTCTACTGCCTAGCAAAGTATCTGGTAAGGCTGACACATATCTGAAGCTCGGAGGATGAAAGAGAATGGAGTGACTGGCCACTGTAGGAAAGCTGACAGGAAAAGGGAACCCTAGATCCACAGCTCAGGGCCTCTGAAAATGTTCAAATGCTCATAGTATGCTTTAAGATTGTATTAAGGAATGTATAGGCATATATAATAGTTTTTCCTTTTGAGTACATTTTCAATTCTTCTTGAGATAAGTTGCCATTTTATCAACATTTGTGCATTTGATATAGAATAAACTTTTGTCATGTCTAAGAGAAAATTCAATAATACATGTTTTAGGCTATCCTTGACTCAGGCCCATAATGCAGATGATGATAACTGATGTATATGTTTGCTGTGTATATGATAATTTGTCTATAATATGGAACATATTTCAGTATTATGAAGTTACCCCCCGTCACCCACTCTTAACTCAAGAGCCATCTCTTTAATCAATGTTTCTTTAGTTTATTTGTCATGTTAGATTTTATCTTCAAGAAAATTTGAATTCAACATTTAAGGGCCTAATTCAAATCTCATCTATTTGCAGTTCCCTTGTAATTTTATATATGGTTTTGTTCAATTATATTAAAAATGTAGCTTTGAACCATCAAGAGAAATACCTACATTTGTATTTTTGTGCTTTCTCACTCCAAGCTATCCAGGTAGAAATCAAGTGGGTATCTCTTAAAGCAACTACACAGTGGGTATCTTATACTTTGGGGCTATTTTATTGCCTGTAATAGCCAGGCTTATAGATGTCAGTATGAATATATATATGTTTTGCCTCAAGGAAACATAATTAGTAGTTACTATATACGTAGCAGATGTTAATTTTCCTGGAAAAATGACCGTAACAAGCTATGTGGTATACCTTCCGACTTATAAGGGAGCACTCTTCTGGAGATGCTCTACACATTGGGAGTCCCTTGTCTTTGAAATAGGTGAGGATAAAGCTTTAGCCATAAGGCTCTGAACTGTCCTTCTTTGAAGAAATGAATATTTCTGCAATCTGTTGTAACAGCAGCAGCTGAACAGTCCACCGATGTTCCAAAAATGACCTGGGCTCTAAATGCTTATCACATGCCATGCTGCTGTTGGTAAAATGCAGTGGATGAGCTTGGCTGCCTTTTAACCCCAACTTTCTATGGTTCTTCATTTTGGCACTAATTTTGGGCATGAATCATGGTGCTTAGCGACAGTAATTGTTGGTATCTCACTTTCACCTGGGCACACAATTCAAGTAGCAAATTTGGAACAATATTTAGACCTCGTGTTTGCCAGAAGAACAAGCCACATGCAGGTGAGGAGAAACATTTAATCAGACAATTTTCTCAGTACATTCCCTTTGAGTTAAATTGATTAAGAACTTCCCCCCCCCAATTAAATGTTTATTAATCCTTTGAGTCTCCCTTGATTCATATTACACAAATTTGAAGACATTGCATATTAATTTGAATGTGCAAATATAAGGAAGATGTTTTTGCAAATATGCTGTTAATAACTAATTTTGATCAAAAGATTAAGAGAAAAGCTTCCTTGAGTTCTCTGTTTTGTTGGTTGGATGCAGAACTAATATGTTAAAAAGGGGGGGAAAGGACTGTAAGTGATGCACGAATAATATCGTTCCATTTTTAGGCATGTTGAATGACGATGCTGTTGATCTTTAAAAGAAATTCCATGTGGTGCCATTTACAAAAATAGTTTTGTGTTAGCAGCTTTTAATTTTAATTTCAAAACTGCATGGGGAATGTTATAACTTTCAAGTGATAGGAAAATCACCTAAAAGGTGTAAAGGTGTATACTTACATCATGGATACAGGGACACAGTGACTCATTGAAAGGTATATACATACATGATAGAAACAGAGGTACTCAGGGACACTCAAGCTGTCCTGAGGATTTCACAAGTAGGAAATTTGTGCAGAGTAAAAGTATTTGAATAAAGGAACCCATCATTTAAAAGACTGAGGACTTTTTTTTTTCTTTGAAGACTGTTGTTTTCAAAACACTAGAAAGATTTGACTCTTCCATTTGTTGGTCCTTGTCTTCAACCCATAAATCTATGCAGTGACTTCCCATCCATGTTAGGTCGCCAACCTACCTGTTGGCTCTCTAATATTTATAAACATTTTAAACTCAGACTCTTTTGTGGTTTTAATTTTTGGTTGGCTAAATACAATAAGAAAGATGACCAAAGATTTTTAAAGAATTCAGCATTTCTCTAGGGTTTGGAGAATTTCTTCTTTACGTTTCCTATAGGGTGAAGGTTGGAGTCATGTATGACCTTGCTGGCTCAAATGATACCTCCTATGTTCAGTAAATATTATCATAAAATTTGGAAGATAGATATTCATTCACTCAATTATCTTACTGGCTTTCATCCACCCTTAGCTGTTTCATGAAACCAGTGTTGCTAAGGCCTGTGAAGGGCTTTATACAAAGAAGAAAATGTGATATTTCCCTCATCGACTCTTATAATTGGAGAGAGAAACAGAACCTTAAAGAACTAATTGGATAACATAATGAGATTACTCTTTAGCAATCATAATTTAGTACCAGGAAGGGAAAGGTTATTTCATCACAGGTACAAAGCAATATTAACAATCAAATGTAACTTTTAGGCTTAGGATATTGGTTCAGATTATCTGGGAGAGCAGTAAATATATTCAGAATAAAGGCTAATTCTTGAAAATGGACTTAGAATTTTTGGATGATTTCACAAGAAAAAAACACAGTTTCATTTCATGAGAATTTTCAGAAATTAATTCTGTAACGTTATTCTTGAACTGATCCAGACTTTGTCAGAGGCTCATAAGAAAAGCATGCATGTGTGGTGTGTTGGGAATTGAAGGGCCAGTAAAATTTACCATTGTTGTAATTATACTTCATGATAGTCTTCCAAAATTTGGACATAAATGCAAATTGAAAAGTTTTGAGATATTTTGCACCATTGCTTATGTGTCTATTATTTGAAATACTTCAACTTCTTTTCCATTTTGAGAAGAGAGAAGACAAGCTCACACATGTGGTAAAATGTTTACGAAGCTGTCTTTAACATCAATGCACATGTGATATCCCTCCCTTACCTTCATTCTCAATGGGTGTATAATACCCACCTTTATCTTCATTCTCTAGCAGAAATATTATGCCATTTTCACAGTGCACTTAGATAAAAATACTATTACAACAGTTAAAAGCTAGCCTCCAATTCTTATTTTAACTCAAAATAAAATAATCAATATAAAATTTTAGGATTTAAAGAAAGAACAACTTTATATGCATGATCATCATAATTTTTCCAAGAAAGTCAAAGTTTAGTCACCCCAAATGTTTTAAAACGTCACCTAAAAATTAAAGTTGTGGCCTTGCTTACTTGTATTTGAAAAGCAAAATCCAAATAATGACTAATTCTCATCTTTTCTGTGAATTTTGAAAGAAGAGCCTTGGTTATGTAGGGCCTTCCCTGTTCAGGGGAGTGAGGAATTGGATAGAAAATTTTATTATACCCATGCCTGCCAGACATGGATGACCTATGTCATTTTTTTTAAGTAGATGAAGACAAATGTTTTATTTGGGGTTGGGGAGGGTGAGGCAAAGTGGGGAATTCTTCTGAGTGTCTTCTCACTCAAAGGGACATGTACTAGTCCCATGATGTGAAGAGTAAGACAGAAGAATGTTAGTGAGACTCACTTGGAGTGGAGGTCACAGCATCCTGTAGGTATGACAGCTGTGAATTCTCTGTCTTTAGTAGACAAGGCCCACCATCCACCAGTCTAAACAGAGCCTAGTAGCAGAGATGTGGCCCACCTCATCTCTGTGACTGGGAATGCCTTTGCCTTTGGGGTTCCACACAAAGATACCCTCTCACTGATGTCTGCTCTGAGCTACATTTCATTTTGATAGCCATTTGTAGAAGGAGCCTTTGAACTCCCCACAATATAAAAGATGTGATTGAGAAATTCTTTCTTTGGGATTTCTTTCTTCACCTCCTCATTTCCTACAGGTTATATGAAACATAAAGATCAGAGACAAGAAGAATTATATCTGATCTATCTCTAAACACACAGTTTTAAACACACAGTGTTCGAAACAAAGAAAGCCTATAGCAAAAATTTGAATATACCCGAGTACTGTACACTGTAAAAGTATAGACTATGATAGGTGGTTAAAACTGTAAATCAGGGCCAGGCGTGGTGGCGCACACCTTTAATCCCACCACTCAGGAGGCAGAGGCAGGTGGATCTCTGTGAGTTCAAGGCCAGCCTTGTCTCCATAGTGAATCCAGGACAGCTGGGACTACAGGGAGACCCTGTCTCAAAAAGACCAAAAAAAAAAAAAAAAAAAAAAAAAAAAAAAACCCAAAAACCAAAAACCCCAAAACAAACAAACAAACAAAAACCTGTAAATCAGAAGAGATGAAAAAAGATTATTTAGAGAAAAACATCAGGAATTTGCTGAATTATAGATTCAACTATTTTCATTTATTTTGACTACCTAGATCATGATATTCTAAGTCATGTTTCTATTTAATTTTAGTGCTCTGCCTCTGAAGCAAGTTTTAGAGTAAGCATCTTCACCATGCTCACTCTCAGGAGTTGGTATGGTACAACAGTATATCTCCAGTGTGCTTATTCATAATGATGTAACTTTGGTGTAAATTGCTTATCACCATCAGGGTCTTTACCCAATAATGTAGCTGACTTATTTTGAATAATAGTGCTCTTAATTTTTGCTAGGCTTCATTGAAATATTTAAACAGGAAATCCGGGTTATAGCTCTACATCAGTGTACCAGGAGCACAGAGCAATTTTCTTGCACCTCTAGTGAATTCATTTCTTGTCAGTGATCAATGCATTTCTGACTCTCAGATGCATGTTCATTTTCTCTAGACTGCACAAATGGACATTTCATCCATTTCTTCACATTGGAATTTAGTACCCTGTGATTTGAAGGTGTTAGATGCTTTTTCAAAATCTAATATCCTAGATGTGAGCTCACATTTTGAGGAAAGGGTTATGAGGAGGCAGGCATCATTGTGTGATATGTTTGGGGATCTGTGCAACTGATATCTTCTTTGCTTGTTTACTATGAGACTCAACAAGAAATAGTAACCTTTGTGGCATGAAAGGCAGAGGCTTTGGAATGAAACCAAATTAGAGTAGAATTTCAGACCTATTATTAGCACTCTGAAGCACTTCCTTCAGTAAAATAAAGGTTATACTACCAATTTTCATAACATTTCCTGGTCATTCCCTCACATGTCAGGTATCACAGCTATAAGCAATGTGAAGTAATTATTGGTATCCACCATCTATAAGTTATTATATAGAGATTTGGAGTGGTAAAGGAAAATCATCAAATACTTGTTAAGCAGTGGGTCTTCTTGTTAGTTGGTTATTTTATTTCACTGGAATTTGCTTTTAGAAAAAGGATATATAAATTGACTTCCAAAATGTCATTTAGCTTAAGTCTTTAAGTATAGGATTAAAGTAATGCTGCAACATTAACACTGTATTAAAAAACTTCAATTTCTATTTCACCCATATGGCTGCATTGCATTTTGATGCTATTTGAGAGTGTTTTGTAAGTGGCTGTGGAGGACTTTATGCTGAGAGCTGCTTTATGCTTTTCTTCGTGAAGATGCTGATGGTACTCTCCACTTGATGGATATAACGCCTCAGTAAAGATTCTAGATGAAAGTCCATTGCTTGGAATTGAATACCAGTCTACAAAGCAATATTTATATCTACAACAAGGAATAGATGCCATTTTCAGAAGAGCTTGACCATTCCTGGGAGTGGTTTTATAGCCTTAAAGAATTTTATGTCTGTGATTTGTTTGACTTAAATAATAATAATAACAACAACAACAACAACAACAACAATAATAATAATAATAAAAGCAATGCGGATTGACTTGGAATTTGAGACTTTCATTCTTTATCTGCTGCCCATTCCTAGGACTTTTCTAATTTCAGCTTCTCCCACTTCATCTGCAAGCCCTTGAAGTCTGTGGGATGCCCAAGTCTGTATAGAAACTCAGAAAGACCATGGTTTCTTTGGTTAAGAATAACATGTTAGTTTTCTTCTCTTGCTTTTGTGTGCTCTCTGGAGCTCATCCATGCATGATGTTCCAGTTGACTTCAAAAGTAAGTCTATGTTGGATTAGCTCCACAGGACAGAACACAAGGTAAGAAACAGGCTTAGTGCTTTCATAGCCCCTGGGGGAGCTGATAGAGCCAGGCCATGTGACTACCAAGATGGATATATTCCTTTGTATTGCCATTGAAGAACAGTTGAATTTGCATAATACTTTATTTTATTGTAATCATTAAATTTTCTGTAGTTTTAAAATCATGATTGGATACTACCCTAAAAGGTTGATTGATAGCTATAACTCTGACAACTGAAGAGTTACAATCTAACAAAGGAAATACATAATCGATTTGCAGAGAGAAACAGCACCAAGTCAGGAAGTATAAAGATTCATATCTTAGGGGAATTTTAAGTATAGGAGAAGGAGATGGAGGAAGGAATGTTGTGTATTTGAAAAACTGTCACTAAGGGTTGCCTGATTTCCAGATATTTCCAGCAAGATTGATTTTTCTACAGAAGTTTAGATATGGTCCTGGCTACAGGATGACAGGGAGATGGCTCAGTGTGCTGAGTGGACTATCACAAACTTGGGGCATACTTTGGGAGATGGTAAAGAAATGAGAAAGGAATGGTTGGATCATGTAGGCATGAGATAGTTGGAGGAGACTGGAGAGAAGCAAGAGCCAAGGCAGAGGAGGTGGCGTGAGGTGCACACAGTGAAGATGGAGAGCTAACACTATAAAATATCATCACAGATACCGTGAGAGGAGTCAGAGTGAGGTCGTGAGAAACAATACTAACACTGAATATTGAAAATATGGTTGTTTATGAAGCCTGGGGGCCTTAGAAAGACAAAGAGCTGTCTTAATTTTCAGAAATCAGGGGGCCAGGAAAGAGGCCATGAGAATCCAGGTGAACCATCAGCAAGTCTTAGACTGAGACTAAAGATACAATTTAAAATAAAAGCGTGGTAAGTTTAGGGGTTGGGAAGACTTAAAAACCACACAAAATACAGTAACACCATAGAAGCAGGGTTCAGAGACAGTGACAGATGAAAAGGAATTCAAAATTACTTGAAGGTTTTGCGTTTCTCACGGAAAAATTGCCCATAGAACAAAACTAAGTGGGGCTCTGCCAGCTCCCAGGTTCCCAGTGTGTTCTAGAGAGCAGTCACACCATGTTTGTTGTCATGTCTTTGGTGTTTGGAATGGAGAAGAAAGAGCATGAGAATATGTCTTTGCAATTTAATTTATTCCATTTTATCTCCAGGATCATCAGGATGTGTTATTTAAATTTACATAAAGCTAAAAGCACTTCTTAATTGCCTGGCCCACTTGTTCAAGAGTTCTTTGTGCCTGTTTTCTTCAGTACTGTCTGAAGAGACTCTACAGAAGGAAGCAACTATCTGTGTGGCAACCGAGTGCATAGATTTTATATTCCGGGGGCTCAGATTGAATCTGCACTGTGGTTAGGTTCTTCTAGTGAATAGAGCAGAAACAGAAATGAATCATTTGTCTCCAGAAATTCTCACTCTGATGTTGCTTTTGGAGTCGCTGCCATGTGTACAGAAACTGAAACAATCCTGCTGATTTGTCATCAAACCCTTGGTATTAACTTTGAAAGGAAGGAAAAATATTGTGTGATTCAAATGAAATTTTCATTTGAAAAAGAAAAGCTGGTGTGTTGTACTCTTTTCCAATTATTATCAGTAGGTATTTCTCTCCTAAGAAGCATACCAGAACTTCATGGCCTTCTGATAACTGGATATTTGCTCCCACATCCACAGAAACATCTTCAGATTTAATTTCCTAGGTCTTAGAATGTACCACTGAACTACTTATCATCATATTCTCTTACCACTAAGTTCTGGAAGAGGAAACCACAAATAAGTAACACAAGGGACACAGATGATTTCAGTTGTAGTAAGGATTGACTCTGGAATTGGTCACATGGCTAGGTAAGGAGAGAGCCAGGACAAAACTAAAAACACCTGTTCATTCTCAGATGAGCCTCTTTTAACTATGCTCTACTCTCTGTTCCAAGTGCAGAAGATTCTAAGCTGTAGAAAAATACGGGTGAGTATGATTGTTATCCATTGGTAAACCAGGTCTCATGTTGAATGTCTCTCAGTGTACTTACACAACTATTGTAAAATCATTATTATAAAATAAAACGTAATCCTATGATGATGGTGGACAGGGGTTAAATAGAAACCAAAGAATATATTTTTAAAAATTATTATTAAGAAAAATATCCCCTTTCCTCTGACTTTGTTAGGAGATAAAATAAGGAAACGATGAATCTGACTTTTTTCATGTTTTACTTGCTAAAGAAACTGCCATATCAGGTCCAGGGCAAATTGCCTGAACAGTTTCTCAGATATAAATGTGACAGTGAACAGAGAGGACCGAGGGAAGAGCAAAGGGGAGTAGAAATCCTCAGAGGGAGCCGTGGCCTGGGTTGGCACCCAGCACAGCAGTTCGCTGGTTCAAGTGCGTGTGTGTGTTTCTCTTGTCCTTAACCCCCCTCACTTGTGCGGTCCCTCTCCATCCGCATTCTCTTTTCTCTACTCATTTCAATTAAACCCGCAAACTAGTTGTATCTGCACTTTGACTCTGTCTTTGTCTTTGCTTTATAGTTCCCAGCATCTGGGGCCTTCTAACTTCATTTCTGAGCTAACGGTTTGTGAATTACAAAATCCAGATGTGTTCTTTGGTTCCTTCCTAGATCCCTCTACATGTTTCACTGTGCTGATCTATTCTCTCCTGAAAGTTCCCACTCCTCTGGCTTTCATAGCACTAGACCATCCAAAGAGCTTGTTTCTTATGTGTCTCTGTCAAAGACTTTCCCTCCTTTTTCGCCAAATTCATCCTCAGCTTATTTTTCACACCCTATATACTGTTTTCTATGCTGTCATCCACTGTCATGATTTATAAGACTCATAAAATTCATACATAGTTCAAGTCTCTTTTCTGCAATTCAGACTTGAGTACCCAATGACTTCTTCTGTCCATTGGGCACCCCAACCCAATATGTGCAAACTAACTTACTGTGATCCCCTGTCTCTCATTCTGCTCTTTCTGTTTGGTTTTGTGACACCACTATCCATTCATCAAAACTAGAAATCTGACATTCATTATGACTCTTTTTTTTTTACCCATTTTTGTTGTTTTGTACATCTGACCTATTACCACAACTCATTAATTTTCTGTCCCAAGTAATTTTTAATCCCCCTACAATGTCCTTCATCAGCAGCAGGACTGATGTCTCTTAGGGTTTATCTCCTGCTGGGACATCCACATCATATAAGTGCTGAGTTTTCCATCAGTGTCAAATCCATCCAATACAGAACCTACATCAGATCTGCTGCTTTCAACCCTGAAGTCCTCTAGCGTTTCCCCTCCCTGCCAGAAACATTACAAGATATCTCCAACCTACATTCTATTTTAAACCCGCAGCTTCCTGCCTCTCTCTAGTTTTTCCTCTGACCGCTCACTTCTTGTCTTAAATTTTACTTTCTACCTGTGTGCAACAGCTTAGACTTTTGCACATACACCATACCATGTATGTGCAGTTCTGTCTATGATGCCTCCAAGTCACATCTCACTCTTCTTTGCTGCCCCAATCTCCATCTTCCTTTAGTCAATGCTGCAGTCACCTCTGAAGACCTTTCCTTTATGTGTCTGCTCTCTATCCCCTTCCCACCCATCCTTAGCCTTATGAATAATATTTTGTGCCTAAACCAGTCATCAAATTAACTATACAAATTTCCAGTTTGTGTTCATGTGAACTGCACTGTTTATTGACATATGAAAAGTTATGGTCAAGTTACTTCTTTTCCCCAAATTAAGACTTTGTTTTTTTTTTAATGTTGTTTGTTTGTATTGATTTTCAGACAGCTTGCATAAAACTCTCGTGTAGACCAGGATGGCCTTGATTTCACAGAGACCCTCTTGCCTCTGCCTCCAGAGTGTGGGGCTTAAAGGTGTGCACCACCACATCCAGCTAAAGAGATTCTTAAGAATTTAGCACAGAACCAGAACAATCTTTGCCTGTTCCATATTTGAGTCATAAAACTGCCTACTTCAGAATGCATACATCGGCATGTATTTCTTTAATATTTCTTTTCCTCCTCTCTGAGAAATAGTAACTGAATCACAAGATACAAGTATCTTTACCTTCTTTCCAAACACTGACATGTTATCAGTGTATTTTATCCTCAAAAGATACCAAAAGGACTTGTATAGCATGTCATGGTGTAAAAGTGTCACAGAATGTTATTTACTCAATTTCTAGATGCTATTTACTCAATTTCTCAATCCTCTTACTGGTTTATAGTATCATTTCTCTGTGATTTTTAAACATTTAAAGATACATTTTCTGTCACTTTCAGTCAGTTGTATACCTAAGGCATGGATCGCCTATGTTGGCCCGTTACCATGCCAGAGACAGGCTTTTTAAAGCTTTATCTAGTCACATTTCAGAAATATGTTTTTTATACCAAGAAGTAGCTCACTAAGTGTTCCCATCCCCAAAATACTACACATGCTATTTTCTCAGGAAGAAAAGTGAGGCTTATTTTTGCTAATGAAATGCCAAACAAGCACGGCCAACTTGCCAGGCAGAATGAAACCAGAGTATCTTTGGCAGAAGGTGGCACTGTTCTCTCCACACAAATGTTTTGCAAAAATTTAGCTTAAGAAATTTTATTTTATTTTATTTTTGGCCAGGTTCTTTTTCAGGATAAAATTGTGATGTTCAGGAACCGAGGAAGTGTTCACAATACTGTAAACACTTCCAAACACATTAAATACCACCCATTATGATTACAGCTCTTCAACTCAGGCCTTTTTTTGCATCTTCAACCCAAGACTTCAGTCTGTGGCCAAAACTAATGTAAATGAAGTCTCAGAATCCAGATTTAAATTACTGCCTGTAAAGCCATCCTCATGTATAGTCCCCCTTCCAGTGTCGTACAATGCAATGTGCCCACTGTCTCTTTCTGTTCCTCTCTCTACCGGAGAGGAAACAATCACACATGCCTCAAGAACTCACAATCCCCTCTTGTACAGGATTTCCCCAAAGAACACACAGAGATGGAAATTAGACACACACATTTATTCTACTTTGCTATATAGTGTCCAGGTAGAATGTGGCCAGTTAGTGAATATTAGCATTCCTGGAGATTATGGTTTCCTTGGTGGGTGCACTGCCCACATCTTCTGTAGTTTTAAAGTAAGCAGAAGTGATGCAGAAACATGTGAGTATGACTGTGTTCCAACAAAACTTTATTTGCACAGACATACAGCAACCTATACAACAATCTCATTTCCTGCTGTGATTAACCAGCTTCTCATTTAGCTCATGATATCCACTAACAATTGGTTTGTTTTGGTTTTTAAGTCTTGAAAATGGAGAGAGATACTCCATCCTGAGTAAAATAATAGAATCTATTCAGAACAAACACTTGGATTACTTAAGGTTTAGGCTGATGTATTTTAAGATTCTTTCTTTGCATTTATTTGATGTTTGTATGATAAATTTTTTGAAAAGTAGGCCACAATTTTTATCTTTTATGCTTTAACCTGTCCAGTTAAAAATAAGAACAATCCTATTTGCTGTACATGTGAGTTCAGAGCAAGATGGATTTGCAGTTCATTTCTAATACTTGAACTTGAGGTTCCCATGAACACAGTGTCCTAGGCAGAGCTTTAGAAGGTCCTGTGAAGGCTCAGTGGCCTGATGCCAGAAATGGTGCCATTTCCATTGCATACAAAATATTCACATGACAGAGTCGTGTGACTGACAGGGACAGGTGTAGGCTTGATTACAGGAGACGTGTATTGCACTTGGTGTTCCTCGAGAACAGGTGCTATGACTTAGGGTTCTTTAATTATGTGAAAAATGAATTATAAAAATAATGATGCCCATAATGAAACAAAGGGTAAAGAAGGATGCCCCACTCTACTTCCTGCCCCTCCCCCCTCACTTCTACTGCCTTTCTTGGCTAGAACACTGTTAATAGATTCTGTTTTATTTTTTTGAAAGAGACTCTCATATAGCAGAGGCTGGCCTCAGTTCACTGTCTAGCCCTGGGTGGTCTTGAACTCCTGATCCTTTTGGGTCCACTTCTAGAGTACTGGGATTACAAACTGTGTCACTATGTCCAACTTAAACATTTTGATTTTTAAGATTTTTTTTTACATTTCCCCATATGTATACTTATGTATATGTAAGTACAATGTAAGTAGGACCATAGTATGTTTAATGTTCTATGATTTGTTTTCCTGCATGCCCCTACATTACTCATGAACATGCTGCCCTTTATATAACTCTTTTCTACTTTTCCTTCTTCCCTCTTAAGCATTATGGGCTGTGCTGTGCTTATAACACTGTTATAAACATCTTGTATTAGTTAAAGAGATTTTTAAAGTCCTCTCTCCTAAGCTGGTGAAATGATTATCTACTTTTATTAATCTAATTTTACCTTAGACTGGTTTTCAAATGATTATTGATGGTATTGTAGAGTTTCATAGCACTCTGCTAAATGTGCCTTCTCTTCTTATGGTGATATATTTTTTACATAACCATGTAGGTTTATGATAACAAAACCATAGTTATGAAGCCATATGGGCATGATCACCCATACAAACTTATTTACTTGACAGATGGCCATTTTCACAAAGGGAGCTCATTCTGATATAGATTGTTCTTTTGTGACAATGGAGTGTGCAGATAGAACTTCCAGAATATTCTACCATCCTAACAATAATCGCTACATGCTTTTAGCCTTATTAACAAAGAACATCTTTAGCTGCCTGTGTGCAGACACCTTTATACCTCAGTCTTCAGAGACAGTAATTTTTAAAATTTCAGCACTTGCTTGCAGCCTTATTCTCTGCAAGATCTTCCCATCCATTTCAACTGTGTCAAACCATGACAGAAACAGAAGGAAACAAGGATAGACTAATGTGTCACTCACGCTGGCAGAGAGACTCGCTGAGAGAGCAAGAATTGGGTGACAAGAGGAGAAAATGTGTCATCATTTGAAAAAAGAACCCCTCTCTTGCCAGTTATATATAACTTACCCATTGTAAATGAGCAAGATTATTATTAGTAATAGTAATAACACCTTAAATGTGTCTAGGACCATAGAACTTACAAAGTCGTCTTCAGCTGTTAATTCATTTCCTCTTTTTGACAGTCTGTCAATCTTCCAGCACAGAGCTTATTAGTGCCTCTGTGTGTCCCAGCCCTACAGTCATTTCCTGCTGCTCTTTCTAAACCTCAGGTCAGAGAGAGAAGAAATCCAGCCATGCACACCTCCCACAAGGCATCATGTTTAGCCATCCTGCTTGGTGATATGTGGACATTTTTGTTGTGGTTCATTTCCACTTACGGAGAATAAAAATCATTAAAAACTGAGGTCATATAACTTAAAATTATTGAGGTCATGCTAGGTTTTTTTTTTTTTTTCAATGGAGACGTGACAGTATTAAAAATGGATAGCATGGATTAATTTAAAAAATGTATTCTCACTTATATCATAGAATCATTTGGATTCCATCCATTTCTCTAGTAAATTTGCCCTGATAATCATAATTATGACCCCTAGGTTCCATAAGACAATGAAATACGTCCCAATTACTATGAGGTACTCATTTTCAGCTCCTTGATAGACGGTCTCAGTGATTTTAGTACCTTGCCACTCCTGGAGAATTGGCCACTTGCATATATGTTGTATATTGTATACACATATGATTCCATTTTCCTCACAGTTGTGTCTCCATGGGAGAAAGCCCTGTACTTAATGTTGGAAAAAAATGGCTGAATTGTAACAAGGATCTTTTTCCTTTCGTCTCTTTCATGTCCATGGCCACCATGCTTATCAGCCCTAAGTCCTTATGTAAGTAAAGGAACTTGGAGAGAGCATCAGTGAGATGCTTTGACATGAGCTAATGCTTTCTGTGCCACATCCAGGATCTGATTTATAATACAAGGCCCACAAGGTAGTACTCCCAGCATCCTATAAAGTAAGCCTCAGGGAGCATAAGGGCTTCCCTTAGAGCCACATAACTAGTAAGTGGCTGAGAAGAAACACAATTCTATTCAATCAAGTCAAGAACTTTTCCCATCAAGCCAAAGGCATGTCAGAAACAAGTCTTGCAATATTTGCGTTGAGGGTTTCAACCAGCCCTGGGTCTCTTCATGTGAGGGGTGGTCTAGCAGTTATTTTTTTTCTTGGAGCTGTCAGGAGGTAGCATCAACTGACATATCCAAGGAAAGGCTGAGGCACCTTGTTGTGATCCTGGCCATCAGAGAAATGTGAAGATGCCTCAGTATTCCCTGGCATTGCACCTACCTTGGGAGGGGCCCGACCAATGCATCATTTTGTAGAGAAGGCTTTATTTATTCCACAAGCAAGACTACCACACAGCAGGACCTTTTGTTATAGCGTTTTATTTTTTTTTAACCATATATGAGAATAGGGCACTTTGAAAGGAAATTCAGGGACAGGAGTTCTCTATTTACTTTGGATACAAACTAGATTTTCTGCCTTTGTCTGATGAACAGAACAGGTGGTGCCCATTCTTCCTGGAGAGTGTGAAATAAGAGATCATTCTGCACACAGGCTTCGGGATCAGCTTTTCATTCTAATCAGAACCTGTTTTTAAACAAGCTGTCCTGATATTAACAAGTGACATAGCAAAGTCACTGCCTTGAACATGCTCATCCAAAAAGTGGCAGGAGAAGGCGAGGGGGCATCTCTGAGGAAGTTGGATGTGTGCTATTAATTATCTGTAAGGAACGAACAGTCCCCTATCCCTGGGAAGCCACACTGGGCTAGAGAAAACACCACACTGGGATGACTTCTCCTTTCTCCGGAGCCACTGCTGATTCCACATGCAAATTGCCAGCTAGGAAGAAGGCTGCTTACAAAGCAGTCTTGTGCTCCTCTGCTCAGGAATACTAAAGAGAAATGGCTCCGGGATTTATTAAGCCACTTATAATTATTCCTGACATGTCAAGTATAGCCAGAATAGAATTGGAGAAGATTGAGGGAACGAATTTTTAATATGATGTCAGTCTTTAAAGAATCAAGTGAGTGGCCCCAGAAATGATCATTAAGTATGATTCTACCATTTAATTTTTTAAAAAAGAGACAGAAAATATTGAAAGGAACTCTGTCACCACTCTGGGATAAGTGTAATTTTGAACAGTCAAGCATAAAGGCAAGATGAAGCCTGGTGTCACACACCAAGATGTGTCAGTGTGGCAAACTGTAAAACTTCAGAGCAAAGAGGGGTGAGCACTGTGCAGTAGGGGCTGTGGAGCCCGAAGCTTGAGACCCCAGACCCCTCGGCCTCTCCTTGGACCCTCTTCATTTGCAGATGCTTTCATTATGGGAAAAGTAGTCCAGGTGAAACATTCAAGGATTCTTAACAAAAGAATTGCCAGTGAAGTGTCACCACAGAGAGGAGTTTGGAGCCTCTGAAGTGTTGTCTCATTAAAATTTATAATCAACATTAATTCACACATTCATTTTGTTAGGAGCCAGAGCACCTGGGTTGAATGTGTGTGTGGATTCATGAAAACAATGATGATGAGAGTTAACAACAAGTCTGTGGAGGGACCAGGAAGGAGTGCCACTAGGTAAAGCAGATCTTCTTCCCCTCCTTTTTATTTATTTATTTATTTATTTATTTATTTATTCATTCATTCATTCATTCATTCTTAAATTTTTCATTTGGCACACTGAGGAGATAGTTCAGAGTGAGTAAAAGCACTTGCTTTGCAAGAGTTCAGTCCCTACACAGTTTTTTTTTTTTTTTTTTTTTTTTTTTTTTTGTCTTTAAACAACCTGGGCATGGTGGTTCATGCTTCTAATCCTAGTGCTGTGGAGGCAGAGACAGGAGAAACTGTGGTTCTCACTGGTCAGCCCGCCTAGTCCACTTGGTGACTTCAAGGCCAGTGAGAGACTGTGTCTCAAAAGAAAAAGGTGGATGTTGCTTGAGAAATGATATTGGATGTTGTCCTCTGGCTTTTACAGGCACACATGCACAACCACACACATGCACAACCACACATACATGCACATGTAATTTTCATTTATTGTTTGGAGATTATTTGTTGGAACTAGTATATGGTATGAAATAAGTAGAGTCTTTAAAAAATTTTTAAATATCTTATTATTTTTATTTTCTGTGTATGAATGTATTGCCTGCATATCTGTAAGTGCACCTGTGTCCTGCAATGCCTGCAGAGGTCAGAAGAGAGCATCGAATTCCCCTAGAACCGGAATTACAGATGGTTGTTAGCCTTCATGTGGGTGCTGGGAATCGAATCCAGGTCCTCTGTAAGAGCAGTCAGTGCTTGTAAATGATGAACCATCTCTCCAGCCCCTAGAATCCTTTTTAAAAATAACAGATTAAAGTATTTAAATGATCTTCCATGTAACCCAAGTTTGTGGTAATAAGAATAAAAAGAAACTTCCAAAAGAAAGTAAGAATTGTGTATTTTGGTAAGGAAATCTGAAAAACACCTTTGATGGTTTGGGAAAACTGGGGGAAGGGAAGAGGACTCAGGGGAAGAGGAGTCATGTAGTGGCCTGATAGTAATGTCTGCTGAAGATAACAGTGCTGTGTCTGGCCCTATGCATAAAGAACTTAAAGATCCCCAGTTAGATAGCCATAGCATCCACTTGCTCACATTCCCATTTAGCAAGGGAAATGGTCTACTTCTGCTACAGATGGCTCATACTTTCAAGTACAAAGTCAGACTGCATAGATTAACTCCTCCCAAGCCCCAATCTCTACAGCCTCCTGGTGCTTATTCCCCAGGGCGGTATCTCCCCTACCTACTTCTCTTGTTTCTGTAGATCATTTTCAGTGAAGTACACTAACCTCTCTTGCTTGTTGAAGGCATTTGTGTTTTTCTTGGCCTTCCCTTTTGCCTTCTAATAACTGAATAGCTATCAGGAAGTTTAATGTTTTCCTAAGCCTTCAACCACTCTCAATCTTCCATAGTTTCTAATTTTAGAACTGCCCCTCACTTGATGAGACTTTTGGCAGCTGACTGCCTTGGAGACACACCCTTCTCATCTAGAAAACCAGAGGCTATTACCAGGATCTCATTTCAGAATGAGAGTCTTCTGGAACATGAAGGTTATGCGTAGGTCCCTTTGGTCTGAAGAGAGGCCTTGATGTTGATGGAGAGGAATTTGTGCAGATGTGATTGTGGGATTGAAATGGATATTTGTGGTCTTTGTCTCGCCATCCTCTCTTCTGTTCACCATCTCCTTATCAAAACCATAATTCTGGACCAAGGTGCTACTTTATGCATCATGTCTTCCCTCCCTTCAGCTATACCAGAGAGTTCCTGTTCCCTTGATTCAGACAAAAATGAAGCATAAAGGCCTCACTGCCAGCTACTTGGGGACCGGGAAGTGGCTGTACAGTCTTATGGTCAGCAGTTCATATAGAACCCCCAAGGCATCCTGAGGGAGTAACCAGAATATCATCTCTGTGGTTCTCCTGCTGAGCCACTGGGCTTTCTGTGCTCTTGGTGGTGCTGTTCATTTTAGAACCTACAGGAAAGTAGTTGCAGTTCATCCCATCTTCCCTGGGTAGCACTTACCAAGCAGTGTCTGGCAACTGGGCATCCAGCCAGCCATTTTCTCCTAAAACTTGTATTATTCCTCCTTTGGGATGCAAATTTCTATTTTAAGTTTCTACTCAGTCATTTCTAAGTAATTTATGTGGCCCAAAGAGTTGAGACTTTAGCATAAGTCTATGCACTTAGGATCTCAAGAAGAGAAACTGGCAAAATAGAAACAGACATGAAGGCCATGCAAGCAGTTTTCCTAGTCTCAAATTGCACAGCTGTTAAAATTATATCACTGCTATCCAGGCCAAGTGGATTTGAGTAGCTGTGTTGAAATCTGGATTATGATGTAAGAAAACAATTTTACTACATAGACAAAGCTACCCTGGCTTGTGAGGTGAGGCTCTGTCACTGTGAAGTCTGATTGTTTTTTTTTTGTTAGGTGGTTCTGTAATGTGCCATAATTTGCCTGTGCTTCTACAAAATAGAAAGGAATAAAATTTTGTACAATGCTGTATGGTAATGTAACTTTAAAGTGGAGTTGTTCCTAGGCTGGAGAATTCCCTGTGACCACAGCTGAAGTTTCTAAAAGCTGTACTGCTTTCACACCAAAAGGACAGCTTTTAATTGTGTCTTGACACAGATGGAGGCTCATGCACATAAACTCAATATGATTATTAACAGTAGAATGCACTTATCAAGTATTTGCTTCTCTGTCCTGCACTGGATTAAGCATTTTGCATTCACGTAGTCCTTGTGACCCTTATTCCCATTCTGTAGATGAGGAAACAAAATCACAGGACGATAAAATAGCAATTCTAGCTTGCAAAGACAGAGTCAGGCTGTGACCTTAGGGGCCCTTATTCCATAAAGCGACATTTAGGTAAATGACATTCTTATTGGTTCTATTTAGTCATTTTATTCTTAGTTTCTTCTTTGATCTTTTCTACATTAGTGAGCATCTTATAGTTAAGTTTTAGAAGTGTAAGCACTACCTCCTACTGATGATCTGGGGAAATGTGGTTTGCTTGCAAATTACCTAACTTACTCTGAAAGCAGGAAACACTGGTGTAGTGTGGAAGAAAGCTCTCATGAGTGACAAATAGACAAATGAGCCTTGTGGTCAGGGCAGATCACAGAGCCATGTTTACTTTCAGGAGAACTTATTTCATTCAACCTTTTCATTTAAATCTCCAAGAATAGAGAGCCCTCTGTTGGGTGACCAATGGCTCGGACTGGCACACATTTCCATGCAATATAAGTGTAGACCCTGCAGTGAGCCAGGCCACCGGTATCAAAACCCCAGTTCTACCATTTACAATTTATGCGCTCCAAGGCAAATTACTTGCTGCCACTGTGATTCTATCTGTAAAAGGAGGGCAACAGTCCCCATATTATAGGGTTGTAGTGGAATTAAATGACTTCATGCAAACACAGATTTGGAATAGTGCCCAACACAGAGCTAAGTACGTAAGGGTATTTGTGCTCTTGTCTTCATCCTCATGATGTGCTTAAAACACATGACACAGATACTGATAGTGGTTGTGGTTTTTTTTTTTAAATTTATTTAGATACTTTTAGAAATTGTATATAGGAAAAGAAGATGGGAGAATGCAGCTTGTGTTAGATGAACCATGGAGAATAAGGCAGTTCTGAGATGTTCTAGAATTCTTTGGCTGTGTCTCATTTGAGTGAAGTGAAAAATTGATCCACCATATGGCGCCATGTCACAGCCTGAAGTTGGAATTTTGCACCAAGCCAAATGAGATTTAACATAGCATATAAATGGCATGATTACCAAACTGAAGCAGACTGAAAATTATTTTGAAAGTCCGAATCTTGGGCAGTGGAGATGGCTCATTCAGGAAAGTCCTTGCCATGCAAACATGAAGACCTAAGTTCGGATACCCAGAACCCACATAAAAAGCTGGGTATATAGTACACACCTGATATCCCAGCACTGGAGAGGCAGAGACAGGAGGATCCCTAGGGTTTGCTGTCTAGCCAAATCAGCGAATTCCAGGTTCAATGAGAGAAACTGCCTTAAAACACAAGGTGGAGAGTGACTGAGGAAGACATGCAATGTATGACCTACACACATACTGACATGAATGAGTACACACACACACACACACACACACACACACACAAGAAAGTGTGAAATACTCCTATTTGCAAAGGTCAAATGGTTAGGGAACTAGAGTGAAAAGTGTAACCTTTATAATTCATCTTGGGGTGATATTGGTAATGTATCAGTTACCTTACAGATCTGATAGATTCCTACACATTTAAAACTTCACTCCTGATTCCTCCAAAGAATCAGGTTGGATTCTCAGTAAGGCCTTAGAAAGTATTCATGGAGTAAAGACTTTATTGCTTGTAAAGCTGCTTGGTCCGATTCTGCCAGCTCACCAATAAGAAAGGTTGGCAAAATTCCAAAGGTGATTAGTGTTATATCTGTTATTTCACAGGGTGGAATATGTTTGGGTGGATGGAAGGGAAAGCCTATAATTTAATAGCTATTAGTAGAACATTTCTGCTAAGCTTCTTTTAATTCTAAAATTTGGTTGAAAGAGTCGCAGTGCTCAGGATGAATCCACCCAGAGCTGGTACTATGTCTCAACAGTACCAGTCATAAATTTGTAAATACTGCCTCTGAAATGTTGATTACCTTTGTTCCCCTTTTTATTCTAAGAACAAAACCATCAGTTTTGAACATTTTGCTCCATAAATAAACATTAGAGTTTTAAACTTAGCCTTAACTAGTTAAGAAAAAGTAAGCCACCACTGTCCTGTTTAGAAAGAAGGAATGCAGTTAAGTTCCATATCGAGTGATCGAGTGTTTCCATACCCATACCCATCATTTGTGAAACAGGTATGTAGTCTTCTTCCAGTTCCTTGAATCACATTCTCAATGCCTGCTCTGTAAATGCATTAGAGCCATAATCTTGTCATGCTTTTTTCTTGTCATGGGTCATCCTCATGCAATGTTTAGTAATTTCATTACACTTGGGTAATTAGGTGAAGAAGCGCCGACCAAGCATCCATGGGTCAGCTATGTGCACTCTAGCTGCCAAAGGCGCTTCTCCTTCTGAACAGAGCGCTTTGCTCAGCCAGTGTAGACATGGCCTGATAAACAATGGAACTTCTCCCCTGAGAACTGGAGTGTGGATTGATCTAATCCTTTAACTAGAAATTGAGCACAGGTTTGATGAATGGTTAAAATGACTGCATTCTTGTAAAATGGGAGCCTAAATTGATGATAATGTGATGAGTGGCATAATTTATAATGAACTTGAGAGGCGGTAGCACTCACTGATGGGAAAGCTAATCAAGGGACTATCAAATCAAAGTTTTCATGTGAGTGTAACTATGTGTGGCAGGGAGGGTATACTTGCAGGCTTATATCTGTCAGGCCTTAACACTAAACCTGTCAGAGTGTTGCCTGGTCATGTCACTTTTAACCAAGATGTCACCTACGTCGCGAGAAACAACCTGCCTTGTGCTCTCCTCCCTGGGATTTTTATAGGGAAAAGCACATGCAGAAAGAATGCTTCTTTTAACACTGAATGTTTTTATTTTGCAGATTCTAAGGCTGATGGAGTAAGTGGGGAAGAGGTTTAGTGACTACAGTCAGTAGCCCAGGATGGCTGCAGGGAATTTATTCAGGCATGCCCCACGAAGTCTGCCTAAGGTGACTCAGATTCCTGTGATGTAAATCAGGTGTGTGAAGGATGCCGCTAATAGGAGTATTCAGCGGTATATTTTTCTTTTCTTGTTTTTATGTTTGTCAAGGAAAAGCTGGTGGCTCATGCCGAAAAACACCCTCCAAGCACCTAACTCTCCTAGGATCTAATACACTTTAACCCAGCCTTTCCAGACCTTCTATCTTACCAAACTTTAAAATTTTAAAGTATGATTGTGGTTTTTTGTACATTTAAAGCAATTTGATTTTGGAGCTACCCTAAAATTGGGATTTGAAATTGGATAACTTTTTCCCATTTGTCTGTTTCCTTAGAGAAGTAAGTGCTATGAACGATATAGCTGTGAGAAATTTAAGAAGAAAATGCATTCGGATTCTTTTCATTACAGATGTTCACATTATCTTTAAGCAGTGGTTAAGTGGTTCAGAAAAAGTAACCTTAATAGCTTCAGGAAATATGAACCATATTTTCTTATGAGATAAAGTTGTGCTTAATAGCCTATATACTTAATTTGTTCAGAAACTATCCACCTTTTGTTGCTATATTTTGTTAGAAAGGAAGGAGAGGCTGTTTCCACAGGTGTCATAGAGAAATCGATACTGAACCACGGATTATTGGATCCCACAGAACCGTGAAGACTCAGCAGTGAAATTCTTCCAAAGGTGAGTGGGGCATTGATTTCCCTTCTCAGGCCTGAGGAAATATGACACAAGTAATAGAGCTAAATTTAGATCAGAAACAAGTGTGATCTGAAACTTAAAGCATAGTCACCTCTCCAAACAAACAAAAAGGAAAGAAATCGAAGTAGAATATGAGCATACAAAATGGTCTCATATTTTTTTTTAGATTTTCTTTTTAAAATTTTGTAAATGGACATTTACAAAAAATGGCCATCATACTTTGAAAAAAAAGTGCATGATTTTGACATTTTATCTGTAATTCAGATACAGCAATATTTTTGGTGGAATATTTGTGTCATCTAATATAAGCATCTTCCTCTTAAATCCCTAACACATATGCAATAACCTTTCAGTTTCTAAGAAATAAACCATTCTTTACACCATTTCACTTAAACATGTGAGCCTATAGCTAACCTTCCACATTTAAACTGTGTGTTTTCCCAGCTAATTTATGCTATGACTTTTAGACACATGCTCGCTTGTTGTGTATTTGTTTTACAGTTTCTTCTGGATGTCTGGGAGTTGAAAAACAAGAAACCAAACTGTTCCTAACTCCTTGGTTGTCTGACTATATCACTTAGTATTCCATCCACGCAGGCAGCTCATCTTCCTTGTTTGGGAAGTATAAATCCCGTGGGAAGTCAGCTGAAGAACATTTTACGCATCGCTCATCCTATTATGAGCTCAGTGCTCTTCCATCTTTCTACAAGGTAAGAGATTTATTGTGAGTTGACTGCCAGATGTAGAAAATGTGGTATGCTAATGGATCTCACTTTCAACATGTATATTTTTGGAAGCTATAGTGGAGAGTATGGAAATTGTTTTATAAGCAAAAGAGCAATAGAACAATTTAAGTTACCCACACATGCTCATGCTCATCTGTCCCCAGGTAGTACCTGTACATTCCATCCTGGGGCCCACCTTTTATAGAATTGTCCTCCTCGTGTGAAGTGAGGTGGTAAATTGGTTATTTTTATAATGAATTTGAACTGAGTCAATGATTAATGAGGATAATTCAGGCTTAAAAGTAGGAAATAGGCACATTACAACTTTACATTGTCTAGGGACACCTGAGTTATACTCATTTGTACAATCAGAAATTGATTACAAGAAAGTTAAAATCTGAATGATAGCAAGTTCATGGTAATGAATGCGATGAACTTTGGTACTGATTCTTTAAAATTTGACCAATAGAAAATCTTATTCTTTTTTTCTTAGCCTGAACTTTCAGATTGTCTGAAACACTAAACATTGTTTACAATCTCTACTTGAACTTTGGATCACCAAGCTAATATCCTGACTCTGGTTGTGCCCCAAGTCACTGTTCTATTTTTTTTTTTTAAATAGAAAGATGCAGCATTATTAGTGAAATAATAAGAAAGTGAACGTTTTTGGATTTCCCATCTGACGAGGTAAGAGTTTTTATTAAGTATATTGAGATTGTATTAGATTCTACCCCTGTCCCATTCTTATGAAACTTTACATTTATTAGTTCGGTGGAGAGATGTATATATGTATATTCCATATGTACTGTCTAAAATGACCTTTTTGAAATGTTTAAAATAAGGATACTTATGACTACATTTCTACATAAAACAAATTATTTTTGTTCTTTTATTCATTTTTTTCAGCTTGGAAAGCTATAATTCAATATCATGCAATGTATGTAAATAGAATGTAAATGATATGCATTATAATTCTTATGGGGGAAGGGCATGCTATTTGCTAATCCTTGCTGAGGGTTAGCATCTGGTGTGTAAATTCTTAAATGTGAGCCAACCAAAGATGACAGCATACTTTCAAGTGCACTGAATTTAAAATACAAAATAAAAAATTTGTGATAAATAGCAACCTGTGGTTACTCTTGCAATAATACAATGCTTCCATGAGAAGAATAGAAAGTAAAAAAGCCAAGGGTGGGATGGTCAGGAGCTAGACACATGTGGTTCCAGGTACCTGTGGACACAATTCAGGATGCTCCCAAGTCTATCCCTCTTCGTTCAATCTACATACTGTATCACTCAAAATGAAAGGACTCTTTTTCATTGTCTATCAAGAATATTAAACTGCAATCTCCCATAATATGTTAAATATATATTATCTATATCTGAGCCAAATGAAGTAGTCATTTTCCTTCTACATTAACCATATCTTATGGGTTTTCCTAAAAGTTTGATTTGCGTATTGGGAATTTCTTGGGGGAAATGGCAGGTCAATGAGTTAGGATTATCTTCAGGGTGCAGACTGTCTGGGATGGCACCGTCACCAGACCCAGTGTCTCTGACTCAGCAACACTTGCTTTGCTTGCCTCTCGTCATCCTTCGGGTTCTTTTTGTATCCATCTCTCTTCTGCCTCCTTTGACTCCTCTATTGTGTTCCACTTGGCAGCTGAAGGACAGAAATAAGACTGCCTGACTACATTTCCCCAGTGCCACCAACTGGGAGATAAGCTGACTAACTTTTTGAAAGCCCAGCCCATTTCATTCACAGCAGGATGGCAGGTAAAAGCATTTCTGGATTAAAATACACACTTTGTTTCTTCAGGTTTAGGGGCTAAGTTTTCTGGTTTGCCAGTTGGGGGGAGAAATGAAAGTGGGTTGGGAATAAAATGCCTGGGGTATTTAATCAAATGCCCAGCAACTCCTGATTATAGGATATAGAAATTTCACTTTTGATGATTACTGTGGTGGATTTTGTTAACTCAAATCAGTGCCACCTTCTACACAGCACAGGATCGGACTATATCCCACTACTACCTAAGTAGGGCATGTTGGAAGAATTCCAAACCTTTTATAATAACTCCAAAGTGGTTTGAAACTAAATATACAAAGTAAAACTTCTCATTACACACACACACACACACACACA
>NW_008337073.1:1817698-1825583 GCF_000622305.1 Nannospalax galili | reverse complement strand
GTATGCAAAGGTGAACAGCTCATCTCTCTCTCTCTCTCTCTTTCACACACACACACACACACACACACACACACACACATATATATGTACATAATAGTGGAGTTTGTTTACTTTTATTAGTGTGAGAAATTGAGATTTAATTTCACTGTGTTCTGTTCATTTGATTATTGTTTCTTAAGGGGTAAGTATAAACTACCTTCAATGTTGAATGATAGTCAAGAAAATATCATAGAGCAAATCATATGTTGAGCCTTGACTTTGTGACCTTTCGCTCTGCCGTGCTAGATGTCTCTGAGATCATGTAGATGAGAGCTTGCAGAATGACAGTGTGAGACAAGACATTGCGTTTTCTCCTTGAGCAGCGGTGGGCAGAAGAATGACTCTGGAGAGGGAATTTCCCTGTGAATGATGAAATTAGAATGAATAATACAAGTTTTCATTCATGCTGAATACATTTTAAGGAAGCTTAGATCTTTATACAGGAGTCACCTAGGACAAATGAGTGTGATCGTGTCACTCTTATGGTGGGAAGACTAAATAAAGTTCCTAGATATGTCAGATTACTGTGACAAGACCATAGCTCAGTATGAATGAATCAACATTCCTCAACTAGTGCTCACACACATACCTATTGAAATCAGTATTACAGAGCTTCTTTGTTGGAGACAGTACCTACGTATGTGTAATCTTGCCTCAGAGTGTGATGGGTGCGTTTTGGTTTGTATTCTCTGACCATCCATCCTAGAGATACTTCTTGAATTGGATCAAATATTAACAGAGGGTGCAGTGGAAGACTCAAAGAGCCTTTCTTCGAGGTTTTACCAGGCAAGACATGAATGGCTGAAGGCTCATGAATTCCCCCACTGTGACTGTGCCTGGAATCTTGTCAAGGACATGTGGTCCCTTCCACTTCAGCAGTCGGACAGCTCCTGTAGCCAATTTATCCAGGTTGACAAAGCTTTTCTATTTATAAATGTTCTGTAGGGTCCACAAGGAATCTTGGAAACTCATTCATTTTCTAAAGAAAGGGTCAAGATCAATACGTTCAAAAATATTTCCAAGTTACTTCTCTATTTGCCTTCAGCAACACCACCTTGCAGGGCTCGATTTGTTCAGAGGCCAGACAAGGCCGCTTCAGCTGCACCTCTGAGTATAAAAGGTTTTGTTGTCTACTAGCACAAGGAGGCCTCACGGTTTCTCATTTGGTGTGGTTTTGGTTTGTAAAACACTTTCCCAGGGTAGTCATCTATGAGCGCAAGATTTGGGGATGTAGAGTGCAAAGGTGATGTTTTTTAAAGAATTCTTTTTCTAATTTGCTAAGTGAAAAATTCTGGAAAATAGAATTTCCTTTTGTTGATTAAAAAATAATATAAAATGTAGATTATGGCCTAATTGCCATGATAAGTGGCAAGGGAGCAACACAGACAGCCTTTTCTGCTGTAGGTCCTAGAGGCCTACTAGGTTAATGACTTATAATGAGCTTACAGCTAAAAAGAAAATGTATCATTTCTGTCTGATGCTGTATAGAGATAGCAGTCCAGCCTGAGCAGATTCTTCTGTCGTTACAAAGCCCAGTAGGCCACACCACAGGTCAAATGCCCACATCTGTGTGTTCATACATACCTCCTCATGCAAATCTTTTAAAAAATAATAAAAATGATAGACAAGAGAGACCTCAGGGTCTAGGGCTGTTGCCTTAAATCAGGACATTTTAAATGTGAGGTTTGGGGTTTCAACTTAGAAATTTACATTTTTCATTTTAGTCTTGTTATGTGACAAGTGCTTTATTGTTTATAAAATGCTTTGATTTACTTACCTTTGAGTAAAGCTGGTATTTGGGATGGACTTGCCGTGTTTGCACCTTCAGACTCTGAGAAAGCATTTACTGAGTTTCTGCTGTGCACTGTTTAACACTCACCCTCCGAACATAAATATTAGGTACCACTATTCAAGTCTGAAAAGCAATAGAGAAACACAGTTATGACACATGAATTAGCAATAGATTGGTGACTTGTAAATGATTGCCACTAATATTGAACCATTTTTTTACTCAGAGATTTTCAGTGATCTTCCTCAGAACTTAAAGAAAGCTCCATCTGAACTTGTACAGCTCAGTTGAACGGAAATTAATTCTTTTAGGCTTCAGAAGGTCACATTTTTGACACTGGCATTTTAGAGCTATGGAAAGTTCTTTGCTTCCCCTTACTGCCTTTAACAAATGCTCCACATTTCAAGATTTTGTTTGTGTGTGTGTGTGTGTGTGTGTGTGTGTGTGTTATGTGTGTGTGTTATGTATGTGTGTATGTGTGTGTTATGTGTGTGTATGTGTGTGTGTATGTGTGTGTGTGTTATGTGTGTTGAATATTTAAAAAATTGCAACTCAAGTTTAGTATGCCAATACACTGGTTAAACTAGAGTTTACACAAGTGGTTTGAATTCCTGCTCTTCTGCTTATTAGTTCTAAATATTTTCTAAGCCTGCTTCTTTTATCTATAAAATGAGGAAAATGTTCATCCTCACTCCTATAAGATGACACACCAAATACTATGCTTGGTGTATGGTAAAGGTCAGTAAGAGTAGTGATATTTCACTACTCTTGTGTGTCTGCCTGCACAAGCATAACCCATATACACATTTTCAATATAACACATTGTTATTCAAAGCATGCTGGCTGATCTTAGGGGGAATCGTGAAAAGGCACCACTTGCCATCAGCATTGGCAACTTCTAGTGAGCAGGTGCATCCTCTCCTTACTGATTCCCACTGCCCAGTGGCCTGTCTCTCTGCTTCCCTTTGCTTGCAGAACCTTTCAAGTCAGGACCTGAAATTCATCCACACAAAGGTGTAGATGACTGAGAACACTGGAGGTTCTGCCCTTGGGAAGGTCACTGACCTCTTATCAAGGATCAAATACCAAGCCCGTGAGATTGCAGGCATAAGTAGCAGCTGGAGAAATCTGTCTGACGGTGCAATCTTCCTTTGCCCTCTGGAGCTCCCCAGAGTGAGAATAGTTAACTGGGCCAAGGGGTGAGGCTAGTTCAGCTGCTGATGGTGCCTGCTGGGGCTCTCTGTGGTGTCTGTCCGACATCCTCAAAGACTGCCTCTCTCTAAGCCTAGGGCCATTTAAGAATGTCTGTCAGCTTTCTCTGTTTTTTTTTTAAAACCCCGTTTTCATTTATGTCTGTGGGGTTTGAATCTTGTTACGCTTTAGACACAAGCTGTAGCCTTTGAACATTTTTTCCTGACGTTCTTCTTCGTGTTTGGATATATATCGTTTTTTTTTTTTTTCTTGCCCACATCCTATCCACATATTCATCCTTAGTTATCCATTGTATTTCTCTCACAAAGGTTTGTATTCATGATTGAAAGTTTTTCATACCTCAGACTATTTTCATGAGACTTTCTTCTGAAATATTGTTTCTTTTCATGTAAGTTGTTTGGATAGTATTATCTACAGACAGATT
Organism: Nannospalax galili; assembly: GCF_000622305.1. NCBI lineage: Eukaryota > Metazoa > Chordata > Mammalia > Rodentia > Spalacidae > Nannospalax > Nannospalax galili. The sequence goes on along the minus strand of NW_008337073.1, from coordinate 1,822,119 downwards.
CTAGGATTTGAAGGATTAGAGTTTAAAGTATGTCTCCACTAGCAGGTAACGTTTCAATAACCTTTTAATTTTTCATCCTTGTTTATCAGTAGGGGGAATACAGGGACTTGCCCACAGTTTGTGAGAACAAAATCAGATCACTGTGTTTTGCAGGCACCAAAGTCGTGCAGAACTTGTTTTCAGTCTTTTTTTTTTTTTTTCTGTTTTAACTACTCTTTAATATTTTGTTCCAAGAGAGGGTTTACAGAGAAGTATTATAGTTAGTAATTTGTAAAAAATAGATGGGATTATCTCTATTTAAATTTCCCCCATTGCTCAAAATAGCTCTTCTATACAGTCTTATGGTATGTCTGTCCATGGCCGCTCCCAGCATTCTTTAGCCAATGTGCAGACATTGCAGAGGAGGATATTCTCAGGGCGAACAGGAGAGCTGTCCAGTTGTGAACAGGTGGGCTCTACCAGGGTCCAGAACATCTGTGCATGGCCTGCCCAGGCTGGATGCCCAGGTGGCTCAGAAGTTTGCTTTGAGTTCATGAGGCGTGATTTTTTTCAGTATGTTCTACACAAATGAGAAAAGATGAATGTTAGTTTATTGAGTACCTACTGTGTACCAGACACTTATAGTAATTAATAATAATAATAATAATAATAAATAGTAATAGTAGTAGCATCTAACTTTGGGACTTTTACCAGATACTGAATAGACACTGACCTTACTCAAGTCATTTAATCCTTAATCTAACCTGTGACATTTGTATTATTGTCTGTTGTGAAACTGAGGAAATGGAAGTCCAAGCCAGTGCTTATTAGATAATTCCCAAAGATTCTGACACACCCATATCAAGTTGGGTATTTGACCATTGAGGTCACAGAGACACAGAATGTTTAATTAAATTATCCAAGTGGCTCTGTGTGGAAGAGCTGGAACGCATGAACTGAGCCAGTCCTGGCACAGTGTACCACACTACCTTCTGAGTGTTGGAATTCTTAGGAAGGACTGTTCACTATGTCTGTCTGTCTGTCTTTCTTTCTTTCTTTCTTTCTTTCTTTCTTTCTTTCTTTCTTTCTTTCTTCTTTCCCTCCCTCCCTCCTTCCCTCCCTCCCTCCCTCCCTCCCTTCCTTCCTTCTTTTCCCCTTCTTTTCTTGGAATATAATCTACCATAAACTGATACTTTCTTCAAATAGAATAAAATTGAATTAAATTACTAAGAAAATAAAATAACAGACATACAAACACAAACAGCATTTTGCTATCAGTTCAGCAGATAAATCTATCCTATTGCTAGATATTTCTAAATGCTGGATTACAATGTAATGCCTGTTTTGTGGGGGTCTACTTACACAGTTGACTCAGCACCATCCATGGACAGGACTTGAGGATTGTTCCAATCAGCCCCTTGAATGTGACTGAATTAGAGATAAGCAGTGTTCTCCTTCATTAGCAAAGGGCTTGTAGTTTGAACTTAATTTCAGTATTTGCCACTGAGGTAGGGAATACACTAAAATACTATTAGAAGTCATTATTCCTACTCTTTTAAAAAATTTAGCCCAAGTTAAAGAGAATGTCTTAACAATAGACCCACAATAATTAAATTAATTTCATGTGGTATATGTCTAGTACTAAGGCTTACTGTCTCATAACTTGAATAACCAAGAAATTTAGCCCACTAATAATGAGTTCCCTTGATAGAACAGAGATACCAGCAGATGCAGGTAAATTGTTTTTCTCTCCAGAGTTCAGGCTCATTGTTTTATTGATCAATATTCTCTTCCACTGTAGTCAGGCAGGTTTAAGACATTAAAAGAAGCAGATGATAAAGACCCAAAGCAAACATTATTATTCCCCACCGTGGCTGCTGCTGCTGGCCGGACAGAGCAAGTCAACTCAGCGTCTGTTTCCTTTTCACCACTCCCCAGTAACTCTTGAAACCAGACACCCAGCTCTCCTAGGGGAGAACACAGGTATAGCAGGTACCTCTGTCCACATTCATCTGCAGAAATTTGATAGAGGAAAACCACTCATAAACAGAAAGCTAAGTTGCTATGTTTATGTTTCTACAGCAGCATTGTGACCTAGATTTCAAGACAAAGCTTAGTCTGCTTTGACTCGAAGCTCATCCCTTCCAAGCACACCACTGAGTTTTGGAGTGCTGCGTTAGTGGTCTTAATACTAGTTATGAGGGATTTTTTGTTTGCTTTTATATTTTTTGAGACAGGTTCTTACTAGATAGAGCAGACTACCCTTGAGGTGTGGCAATCTTTCTGCCTCTGCCTCCTGAGTGCTGCTGGTATTACAGGTGTGGACCACCATCCCAGGGATGCTTTGCATCCTAATTAGGCTTCAAGGAAGAGGGAGTGCATTTAGAGATTCTGTTTGGACCTCTCAATGTTCTTCGTGTGCTACATCCTTGTCAGTGTAGAGTGTCCTCTGCAGGCAGCAGAGGTAAAAATGATGGCCAAAATACAAAGACCCTTGTTTGTCCTCATACTGGAGCCCTTGCTGGTCATTACACTGGTCACCTTAGTGCCCTGAGATTCAAATGACATTCCGTTCTTGTTCTTCTGTAGCATCCTGTTGTGAGATCTAATCTGTTATTCAAATTGAGAGACTCACTAATATGCTGATCTTTTGTTTATGGCGTGCCCACTCTGTATTAGGTCCTGTGGGAGACTGCCAAACCTCAGAGATATAAGAGTGAACACTGGGTTCCACTGAAATGAGTGAATGTTTGGTGAGGGTGCCGAGATAAATTTGTATCTATGTAGCACTTTCTATAAATAAAAAGATCAACTTTCCATATGAATGTGGAGGTGACAAGCATGGGTGCCTAGACTCAGGAAATGCTTCACCCCAAAATTGGCATTTAGACAAAATATGAAAAAAAAAATAAAAATAGTAGCAGACTTCCCATGGATGTTTCATGACACGAGATTTTCCTAGCACGGCCAGCATAATGACTCTTCTCACAGTCTGTTTCATGTTGTTTTTCTGTGTCTCTGCATCATATTCCATAGGATAGCTAAGAGTTAGTGTGGCCAACCGCAAAGTTTTATTTTTGATATCGTTATTGCTTATTGCCGCCTATGCTGTGTTGAATCCAGCAGTTCCCTTCCAGTTTCAATTGGCTCATTATTTTTATTTTCTTCTTTGGAGAAAAATCCACCAGTAATTAGTATTTCCCAATAATTAAACAGAACGGTGGACTTGGCATCAAAGATCACAGGAGAAGGTGCATGTAAGATAGCATTTAATTTAAAAACCAGAAGCTTATCTAGATTCAATTGAAAGTATGGGAGCTGAGATCCTGGGGGCTTTTGTTTGAAGAGAATGAGTTAGTAACATGTAGGGAAAAAAGATGATAATTTAAATCCCTTTTCCTACCCCCTCTTTCATCCCTATCCAGGATGCAGGAAGTGTCCCATGACCAGATTTGTGTATGGGAAGGCGCTGATAGACAATGCTTAGCAATGCCAACTGTTCTTCATTTGTTCAGATAAACTACCACAATCAAAACTGCATTTCTTTAAAAAAATGGCACTATCATGAGACAGATATAGTTCTTCAAGTAACTGGAGACATTGCAGTAAATGAGAGATACTTACTCCCTCTCCTGTTGCACTTACTGTCCAAGCATCTATCTTCAGCTTGGTCTTAATATCCAGTAGTCATCATGGGACAACATGAATAGAATGTACAATGAGTGTAACCAGCAAAGAAATCTATCAGGCATTGTGTTGCCGTCTGAGAACACTTCCTTGAGCAATAATATCTTAGGTAGGAGCTGAGGATTGGGAGAAGTAAGGGATGAGGGTGGGCAGAATTCTGAGACCACACATAGGATGGAGGAGGAGCCAGTTGTGAGCCAATGTGACAATTAGGATTGTATATCATGACTAAATAGGACAGTGGTATGGAATAGTGGGACTCTGACACACTGGAGAAGGCTTACCCTGCCTAAAGGTCAAGATGATCAGCTGTGACGTCAGAAGATGGTTATAGCAGTACACTGTCTAATTTTAATTTCAAAGCTGTTAAAGACTTCAATGTAAAGCTAGCAATTTTGGTATTTATGTGCACCTATACAGATATTTGTGTGATGAGCTCAAATACTTAGTTGCAGCAATATGGTGTGAGTCAATGTGAAACAATTCCTCTTCTCTATGCACTGAAACTTACATACACACAAATATGTGGATTGTGGCCTATAGACTATGCCCTTGGATTCAGGTGAATAAGGAAGAGTCAACAGTACATCTACAATCATTTAAAATGAATGTCAGTGTCTTAAAAGTGAACCACACTCTTTGATGTATAAAGAGAATAAGGGACTAGAATTCTGAATGCCGTGAGTGGCAGTCTTGATGGTCCTTGTCACTAGACTGCTAAGAATTGCTCACTCAGACCCGCTTACTCGCTCATC
>NW_008337073.1:1803064-1817460 GCF_000622305.1 Nannospalax galili | reverse complement strand
TCTTCAGCTAACAGGGAGTTGATGTACACATCTGATTATGAATGCGTAAACACACATTTTAGTGATTAGATTTAATCTAATCTTTAAAGACCATTTGCATTTGCATCACATTATTAAAAAGTTTCCCTTTGCTGGAGAGATGGCTCAGCAGTTAAGAGTATTGACTGCTCTTGCAGAGGACCCGAGTTCAATTCTCAACATAGCAGTTAAGAACCATCCTTAACGCCAGTTCCAGTGGAATCTGATGCCCTTTTCTGACCTCCGGGGCATTGCATGACAGGATATACTCACATGTATGCAGGCAATACACACATACACATAAAATAAAAATAATAAATAAAATATTAAAAAACAAAAACATTTCCCTAAAGGTATTATTAGAACAATAAGCTGCAGGGTTAATAGTTGTAATATCATGCAATATCCTCTATTATTTTTAAGTTTTGTATTATTAATATAGAAAGATTCTGAGTATGATTTTCTTTTTAAAATATTTTATTTGTGTTTATTTTATGTGTATAAGTGTATTGCCTACATGTGCATAAGTGCACCTGTGTCATACAATTCTCAGGGATGTCAGAAAACAGTGTTGGGTTCCCTGGAACTGGAGTTGAAGATGGTTGTCAGCTGCCTTGTGATTTTTAGGAACTGTACTCATGACCTCTACAAGAGCAGCCAGTGCTCTTAAATGCTGAGCCATCTCTCTCCAGCCCTGGTAGTTCTTTTTTATAAACATGAAAAATAGGTGTTTCTAGAAAAAATTACATTTACTGAAAAGAGCCACATTTATTTTTATATTTATCTTGGTTTCAGATTTCAGTTTGATTTATACCTGGGATATAAGAGACAGGCAGTGAATGATTTCCTTTTATGTAGTGCTGCACCCTTCAACCTTTGGCTGTATAGACAGAACTCTGGGATTTCCTTTCAATGATTAAAAAAGAAATGATAAAGGAAGTAATACAGGGAGGACTGTCTTCCTGGAAACCTTCGTCGCCTCTCCCCATTTAGAGAGTCTCTCATCTTAATCTTCATATTGTGTTCACTTTTGTTTCACTTGAGTAGTCATGGCTCATGAAAAGAAAATATTTTAATTGGAAGATAAATCGTCTCCACTTATCTGTTGCGGGGATGTGCTCGAAGATGGTCCACAGATGCATGGGCTGACTCTCAGATGGTGCCAAAGTCTGCAGAGCGTATGTTGGTTTCTATACATACTGACTATAATAAACAGCTAATTTACAAATTAGGCAGATACAGTCAACAATAACTAATAATAGAATAGAATAATCATGATGCGCTGCAATAAAGTTTAAAGCTTTTAAACTGCTTACTCTGGAATATCTTCTTAATATATTTAGATTGTGAATGAGTGAAACCACAGAAAGTAAAACCATGAATAAAGGGTGATTGTGGCACATTGCTGTTATTTATCCTTTGAAACAGGTGGAAGCTTAGTTGTCTTATACATCCAAATTTTAGAGGTGTCCAAGGCAGAATTAACCTAATGACTTTTTCTAAGGGACTCCCAAAGCAAGCAGAAAAAGATGAATACCTCTTACAGTAACAGAATCACACATGAATGAAAAAAATATTTCTAATTTAAGAATCATTTGGTAATCAGCCATCACTGCAAATCTTAGATGAATGGCTACTTAAGACAAATGTGGTTTTCAACCAAAGTTTAAGCAAAAATTAGTCCTGTACAGCTGTACTTTGGTTTCTTTCACTGGACTGGGCTTAACAACAAGCACTGAAAGGATTCACATGAGAGTGACGCTTGTCTGCTGCCATGAAGACTAGCTCTGGTTCTCATTGTGAATTTCAAATGATTGAGTTCATGAAAACCATAAATAGAGATGGTGACAATGCCGGATATTACTAACTTCTGTCATTTATGCTAAGTAAAATGTATATAGGTATTGTTGCCTATTAATAATGGAGGTTGCAATTTTATTAAGATTACTCCTATTTGATATGAATACCTCTCACAGTATTTTATAGAGTAATCAATATAATCCAAAGGATATTTTCAGAGCTAAATTTAAGTTTTGATACCACTAGCATGGTGGAATGTTAATAATGAACTTTAAAAACTTCTATTTATGAAATTCTTTTCGCAAAATAAGTTTGATTTGACATTCATATATGATAGAAAACAATTCCTATTGTTAAAAAACTGAAAAACACATTGCTTTCTTCCTCCTTGCCAGAAAAATAAGTATGTAGTACGTTTAAATGAACCATTTAAAAATACTTTATTTAAATACATATGGAGTCACTTTGATTTTTAAAAGCATATATGTTAGCAAAAGTGACCCTTAAGCTATGTTTATATGTGCTTAATGGTGTATTATAGTCTTAATGTATAAATCAGATCAAAAGCTGAAAATTATAAACATGACCACATTATACTTCAGATAATATAATTACCATTTATTAACTACTCAGACTTATTCTGTCAAAAAAACTATAGGATATCTTAGGCTAACATATTTTATCTAATTTAGAAAAACAATCTATATTTAGCATGATATATATTGTAATAATAATAATAATAATTTCTTTTTTGGTCTGAATGCTCATCGTTAATTTTAAATGATTAATGTAAAATAATTGTGAAAATGTTTGTCAACATGATACTGAATGCCTACTGTCATTCAAGCACTGTGCTAGATTCTGAGGATAAGGAAAAGTATAATATAAATTCTGTCTTAAGAGACTTCACTGTCAAGTGGGATGACAGGAAAATGGGAAAATCACCACTAAAATAATTAAAGAAAAAGATGTCAGTGAATCTCTATGCAACTGAGAAAGATTTTACCTAAAATTGTGACATTAAGGTGATTACTGAAGGGTAAAGAATGAAAACCTGAGAACAGTGATTATAGGCAGATAGAATAGCATCCACTAAGACATCACACGGTTGGGTTACACTGGGTATTTCAAGGTGGTAGAGCTTTGAGAATGAGTACATGGGGTGAAAGGAAGGTAACAATGAATTTAAAAGATGTGATAAGACCAGGTGGTGATGATCTTTGAATGAAAAGCAAAAAACCCCAGATTTTTGACCATGTAGGAAATAGTGAATCAAAGTTTATAGTATAGTGTTGTTCTTTTTTTTTTTTTTGTCTTTTTGAAGCAGGGTCTCCCTGTAGCTCCAGCTGTCCTGGTACTCACTATGTAGACCAGGCTGGCCTTGAACTCACAGAGATCCACCTGCCTCTGCCTCCCAAGTGCTGGGACTACAGGCATGCGCCACCACACCCGGCTGTGTTGTTCTTTTTTAAAAACAGCATTATGATTTTGAATGTTAGGTTATTGTTTCTTTTGGCTGTTAACTTTGTGAACTATGAAAACTATGTTTTGATGTGGGGAGAAGTAAGAGGAGAAGCATCTTAAAGAAGAAATACTTAAGCATAGTGATGAGCATAAGGCAGAGAGATGGGATTCAGTAAACATTTCTCAGCATCAATAGATGTTGGTGACAACTGAATGTAGTGGGCAGAGAGAGGGAGGTTCAGGGAGGCACTAAGGGGTCTGGCATAGAAGGCTGTAATGGATTCTATCACTGTTACTAGCTATGGTAGATGTAGGTTGGTGAGGTAGAATTTGAGGAGAGGTTTAGTTTGGAAGGACTATAAGAAATTCCAGTAGAGCTCTCAGACACTGGAAATGTGAGTGTGGAACCAAAAAGATTTCGCCTGTCTCATTTTTACTTTCCTACTCACGGACTGGTGAATGCTGAATGGAGGAGTCGATGTGCACTAGATATATGACCCTTGACCCATAGTCTAAGAGAACAAATGAGAACATGTGGAAACATACCATGCCATAGTTGAAACCTTGGCAACTTTGTTATATTTAAAGGATTGGTAGACTAGAAGAATGTGTCTGGGGTAGGACGACAAAATGAAGCAAAGGAGACAGGGACAGGATAACATGGAAACCAAGAAAAACGCATGATGAGCTGAAAGGAACCCTAACTGTTGTCAAGTTTCACTAAGTTTCAAGTAGTGTAAAGACAGGCTGAGTTAGGACCAGGATTTGGTGGGAAATGAGGAAGTTTACGGTTATATCAGAAAGAGTAAATTAGTGGAAATGCAAAGTATGTTTAAAGGGACGGAAGAGTGACTACAATTTAAGGAAGCTGAGTCAGAATGACAGGCAGCCTAAGTTTTCTACTAATTTGGTGCTGAAGTAAAGGAAAGAGAGGAAATGATTACTATAAAAGATGGTAAGATCAAAGGAAGGGTATTGAGAAGTGAGACAGTTATAGAGAAAGATGCTTGTAAGGAAACAGAAGAGAAACATCATACCTACAGAGCCAGTCCTGGAGGAGCTGGTCGGGGGTCCTTGGAGAAAACCCTCTCTCCCAAGATAGTCCCCTCTTCCAACATTGGGGGAGAGAAACTAAGATTGAAATGAAGCGATTTTCGCCTGTGGGCCTCTGTTCTTCAGGTGGTAGAAAGCAAGATGTTCATCTGAGTGCTGGCAAGAGTAATAAGGAGAGGTGTGGAACAGCTGCTTTGAGAACAAAGGCAGTGAGCTGAGGAGATGCGAAGGAAAGGATTCCTGAGAAGCGATGAGATGTCAAACTGACACCAAGGCCATCCCTGGTAGCAGCCCTCTGCCCTTCACATCTTCCAACATCATTAAATAGCATGGGATCAGGGATAGAAAAGGGCTATTGGTTAATTTACCAAGAGTGAGATACTCATCCAGAATTGGCAGAAGGAAGTAGGGCAAAGTATAAACCCTTGGGAGGAGCAAGGTGGAGGGGTGGGTGGCAGAGACTTGATCCTCAAGGCTTCCACTGCTTTTGCTTTCACTGCTGTCGTCTCAGAGGTGTAGGCAGAAAGACTTAATATATTCCAAGGCAGCTATAAAAGAAGACAAATATTTAGACAGGAATCAACTTTTCTTCTTTACTAAATTCTTCTTGTGTAAAGCAACATCAACAGAGCAAAGCTAGATTCACTGGCTTAATTTTCCTAAGGTTTTGTAATAAAATGAGTCTTTAGAAAGTTCCTTCTTTGAATAGGGTTTTAACCAGAGGATCATCAATTCTTTATTCTAACAGCTATCTCTAATTGCTTGAATGTCCCTCGTATTCAGTTGGTATAGCATAATAAAGATTGACCTCTGGGAAGAGATCGTTACAAATTTATTTATGAAGATTCCACTGTGAGCATACAGATGATGCTTGAGTTCCTCTGTCCTGTTGTCATCTGAACTCAAACCTTTACTACACTGCCATTGAAATCTGCTGAAGTCTGCCTTCACGTATAAAAAGACTTTCCATGAATGTGATCTACCGGGTGTGACACAAAGGACTAGATGCTGAGCTTGCTGGCCTCCAACCCAAGTATATTACTTTGCATCTCAGAGCCTCAATGAACTCTGCATAAAATACGTGTGTCTTCCTCCAAGTTCATACTGAGAGCCTGCCACATAGGAGAAATGACCTGACGACCAAATTCCCTTCTGTGAACAATGAAGGGTTCTCTCTTCTCTTTCTGCCTTTCTTTCCCAGCATTCACCAACCCCTTCCAGCTTCACTTTTCCCTTCCACCCTATCCCCGCTCCTTTCTCATACTGAATGGCGTCAGACTATTTTAGAGACACGAGTCATCACTTCCTTGTCCATCATGCTGATGCTCCACATGGTGCCCTTACTTGACGCAGAAGCTACTCGACTGTGTTTCTAGCACAGCAATGATCCATTCATTTGTTCATCCGGGCAACTAGTATTTATTGAGTGTCTGATATGGCATAGACATCTTTCTAGGTGTTGGGGCCATTTGTGAACTTAACTCTCCAGTGCTCTTTTTATCCCACAGTATTGAAGGTTTTTGTTCATGTGTGACTTTACCACTGGACTACCATAAGCTTAAGAAGTCTGTGATTCGTTCCCTGAAATCCTCACAGTTTAGTGTAGTGTCAAATGGAGAGACAGTGGTCAGGAAGGCTTTTTGGATAAATTAATTATGAGTCAGTGCCTTATTACTATACCTGTGCACTCATTTATACTCTGAGACTTATAATAGAGGAAATATATTCAGGAATAAGATAATACAACTCTCTACAGTATTAAACACAAAGAAATTAATTTAATTAGGTTTGTTTTCTTCTGTGACCTCATAAATGAAAGCAACTCTGTGATTTTGATGGGAATTTCAAATCAAAGTTTTAGAGAAATATTTGTGAGCGTGCCAACAATTGATGGAGGTGTTACAAAATTCTGTCCATAAAAATGCGAGGCAAATTAAACCCAAAGAGATAATAAGATCCTTAGTTTTCATTAATGTCACCTAATGAGTGATTTCTGTGAGTCACTTATTTGTCTGATAATTGAGCAAGTCGTAAAATGAAATGAGCATCCACAGCTTTGTCACAAATGAAAACGGGTGATCTTGGGTTGTTATTTAATTAAAAAAAATTTCATGATTGTTAAATAGCTTGGTACATTCTATACCCATAATGCCATTATTCGAAGACCTGATTATCCAATTTGTCTCAATAGACACCCTACCTGATAGAAAGGCCTTTTTGCCAACATGGCAACTGCTTGAATTCTTTGGTCAGAATTTCAGTAATCTTTGGTTACTTCCTGAAAACTGGTATGTGAAATCAATATTAGTCAGAAATGTTCCCTGTATGTGGCACCCAACAAAATTGTCAAGAACCCAGTTGAATAAAAGAGACAGGGAAATGAAAAAAAAATTTTAAACTTTTATTCATCAGTAATCTATTTGATTCATTTCTATCAAGCAAGTATGTGAGCTTTTAGTTTTTATTTTTTAATGCATCATTTTCTATTTTTTTCAGTTTGAACACTGAGAAATTGTATTCCTCCTTTTCATGAAGATAGACACAGATTATTCTAGAGTTACCCATCATTGCTCTGCTCCCACCCCCTTCTTTCATTACCCTGTAAGTGTCTAAGAAGGACTGCATGAACTAGTGAGAATATAGGCTTTGGATTCTGAGATATCTGATCCTGAATGTCAACCTTGGAATGTCACCCAGGACACATTATCTATCTTAGCAAGCCTCAGTTGTCCAATGTAGGACATCAATGTTATTTAGAAGATTAAACGAACTACAGCAAGAGTCAAAATAGTGAATTAACCTAGAGAAAGGGATGTTTACTTTGGAGCTGAAAAGCCATAGCTTGTGAGGAATGTAAAGCAACTGAATGCATGATGTCTGAGGCTAGCCAGGCCGCTCCTTCATGCTCACCCCATTAGCGTATTTTAATGTAGTTTTTGCCATTGAAAGTACTTCATCTAAACCAACAAATAATATTGAAGACATTGAAAGTCCTATATTTAGGTTTTGAAGAACTCATTAAATGTGTAGTGATTGTAAGGGACCTGGCTTATCCATTGTATTGGTATACAAAATTCCAGCAGCTTTAATGAAAGGTTCATTTCTACATTCAGTCACTGGACATTCATTGAATACTTACTAGATGTCAAGGCCTAAAACAGAGTGAAAAAAGAAAGCAAACAAAACTCTTGTCTTCATGGAGTATCTGTTCTAGTCAATCATCATTGCAACCCTAAATAAAATAGAGGAAACAGCTACAAGAAACTAGGTATTATGTTTATATTTCCCAAAAAGTTCATTTGAACTATAGTAAATCGGGACTCCAGTGTGCTTTACCCTTACCAAATTCATTGTTTCCTTATGTTTTTTTTTTCCTTCATGATGCAAATCAAGTTGATTGCTTGGAAGTCTCGAGAAGCTCTTCTGTCAATCATTTGCTGTGGTTACTATTGTGCTATGAGATGTGGGTGAAGGAAGGAACTTGATGGGTATTGTGCAGTAAAGAAAGTCAGCAGCAGCCACATTTCACTGTAAGCCTTGAAGGACTGATTCAAAGGAAAAGTAACAGACTTGAGCTTCTGCAGTTACAAGGTAGGACTAGAACCAAAGAGCAGCAGTTTTTAAAAATGGTAGACATGTAGCTTAAGACTGAGAATTTTCTATAAAGAAAAGCTATTGTGTAAACAAGAAATTGGCTAAGGGAAGACCTCACCAGCTTCATTTTTTGAACACAGCTCAGTAGAAGCAAGGAGAGGGTCATATTTTGAGTAGAGTGGGCACAGTGTGCTTGAGATTCTCCAAGTTCATAACACCATTTTTATTCTATAATTTATAGTTCCCCAAACTCTGAGACAGCATATTAATTTATTTTATTTACTTATGTATGTGTGTATGTGTGTGTATGTGTGTGTGTGTGTCTGTGTGTCTGTGTGTCTGTGTGTCTGTGTGTATGTACTTGCTTGTAGAAGTCAGAGGATGATGTCAGCTGACCATTGAGCTCCAAGGATGTGCCTCTTGCTGCTTTCCCCAGCACTGGGGTTTCAAGCAATCATCATCATTGCTTCTTACTTGGGGTCTGGGGATTGGACTCAAGTCCTCATGCTTTTATGGCAAGCACTTGACTGACTGAGGTATCTCAGTCTCTAGAGACAACAGATTTCTATATGAAAATATGCCTATGGGTGACTGTTCAGGTTTTACAACTCTAAAGTTATCTCTTAGAATTTCATTTTAAGAAAGAGAAGGAAGGCTTTCCAATTTACCAGTATTGTTCACAAAAAATGTCTTGATGCATGAATTTTGCTTTAGGTTTTTTAAAATGGTGACCCTTGGAGATTTGCCTGTCTGAATCCATTTTCTTGTCAGGATTAGAAATGACAGGTTATTCTAATACCCTGATATTAATTTCTATGCCCTATCTGTATATTTCATCAGCCAACCCTTCAGTGAATTTTCTGGATTTCGATTAGTTTTTCCTAAACTCTTGGCAAGCTAAATTTCTCTAATAGTCTTCAATTCAATGCATTAAATGCCTGTTCAGCCTTGGATGATATATTGATTTTTTTTCTCAGCAAAGTGACAAATACCATTTTCATGACTATAATAGAGATTGATTATATTTTATGGAACACACACAGCAAGAGAGCTGATCTTAGTGAGACAAACGTGGGTCTTACAGAAATGAAATAAAATATAAATTAATAATGAAGTTAATGAATTCTTCTGTTGATGATGAAGTAGAAATAGCATTTCAAGAAAAAAAGTTTTTTTTGCAGCCCCGTGCAGACACTGAATAACTAAGACAAATTCCAATTCTCTTTAGATGCTGCTTCTGTTAAAGCTTTAAAACAAGTTAATAGTCGTTGTTTTCAATGCTCAGGCTATGACATGGGCCCCCAGCCTGCCTGAATATTCCAGAGTTACAACAAAAGTAAGTCATGCTCCGTGGAAGTTCCATTTGAAATATTAAAAGTCTGTGAGGAGTCTGTTTCTGATATGATTTGGGCAACCTACACTTAACGTTTAACTGGATTTCGTTTTGCACTATGTTTTGGTTAGATCGGAACTAGACCAAGCATTAATATGTTTTCAGTATTCTGCCTTGCTGCTTGGTGCCCTTTAGTGTGGCATCTAAGAGATACTGGTTTATTATAAAACCGCATACCTGTCATAGGCTTGTGTTATGCAGACTGTCAGGGGAAATGAAGAGCACTAAGAAGTGAAGAGTTCATATCTGCGGTGTTGAGACAAGCTGTGATAGAGTTGGAAACATTGCTAGAGGATATCATAGCTTATTTTCTCTGAAGAAAATTTAAATAAAGAAATCGGTTCATGTTTGCTTAGGGGTTTTACCTATTTATTTATCTTCTATCTTCATGACCCAACATTGGACTCAACATATTGTATAAAACAGAGTACAAACTCAAAAATATCAAGCAAAATGAATAAACAAACTTTCCTGACAGTGAACTTAATAAAAGTCATCATAATAAACAATGTATTTTGAGCTACTCGCATGTGCTGTGGAGCTGAATATATTTTGCCTCTAATCTTTATCGTTCTTACTGACTATGGAGTGATAAGCCCCAGCAATAAGTGGAAAGAAAAGAAAGACACATCAGTGAATTTGAGCAATATTTAAATACATTCAGGAAGTTCAGGAAAATAGAAAAACAAAGGGGGTCAGCAAATTTCTCTTTGGATTAAAAGACTTTTTGACCATCATAGATCATTTTTACAGGGAGTTTCCATTTCTTATAGATTCATAATCAACGACATAGAAACTAGAACTATTTCCTTTTCATACTAATTTTTTCATTTCCTTAAACTATCTAATTTTACAAATATGGGAGAGTACTTTGATATAACAACTTAATGAGAGGCTGGAGAGATGGCTCAGTGGTTAAGAACACTGGTTGTTCTTGCAGAAGACCCGGGTTCAAATCCCAGCACCCACATGGCAGCTAACAACTGACCGTAACTCCAGTTCCTGGGGATCCGATGGCCTCTTCTGACCTCTGCGGGCATTGCATGATGCAGGTGCACTTACCTACATACAGGCAATGCACTCATACACATAAAATAAAAATAAGAAATAAAATATTTTTTAAAAACCAACTTAATAAATGAAAACTGCTTGCTCAAATTTTTCCACACTTTAAAATACGACCTTGAAAGTAATTTAAACAGCGCAATGATGCTGAGCAGCGTGTTGATTGCTGTCCCATGCCGTACAACTATGACCTCACAGTTTTCTCATCACTGTTTCCTGGTGAAGCTGTTCCTTCCCTGAATACACAGCCAGAGAGGGGTATGCACACGTCAGTGGTACTGTTAGAGTAAAAATATCTGAAAATTTCATTCAATTTTTGTTACAACTATTTGACAGCTTAGCTTTCCCTTCATGTTTCTTAACACTGGAGTGAATCATAAACAGGTTAAAATCAACTGCTTAGAAATTGAAAAAATGAGGAAACACACAAGATTACCTAACAATTGAAAATTTCATGACAAAATAAATTATTTTTTATAATACTTAAATCTCAAATATATTTTAAAGCTTCAAACAATTCTTAAATCAGGCTTTTGTTACTTTAATAATTGTTATGATGGTATAGAAAAAAGTCCTCGTTACATAGTGTAGATGTAGTGGTTTCAGTGTTATCTATAATGATATATCTTTTTGAAAATAAATTGCTATTAAACTGCTTCCTGTGTGAGCTACAATATTCTATAAGAACCAGATACCCAGTAGCATAAATGGGGTAGTGTTATTCATCTAAAGATCAAGTGACAAAATTACATAATTTAGCCTAAGAATTGGGGAATCATCTGTATATACTGATTTCAGATTCTACTGCTGGAGAACTGTAAATACAATACAAAGTCTTTTCCATCAATGGGAAGATTGATAGATTAATTAGGACAGAAAGCTCTTTGTGATGTAGAAGTCAATATGTGTATCCATTAACTTTTCTGAGTGATTTTTAAAGGCTGTAATTGCATTAAAGTTTGAGGTTTAATTAAGCAAAAGGAACAGACACCAGCTTTTCCTTTATACAGTCTTTGTGACAGTGTTGTCAGAAGTTTTTAAAGATCTTTGTCAAGCATTTAATCAGTTTTCCAAATAGCTATAAAATTTTGAACTACTTGAAAGACAAAATGTTTCTTGCCTTTTAAGTTCCTTTTTAAACAAGAGTTTTTGTTCATTGTTAAGAAATCAAAATGATATGGATGTCTGTAAATTTAAAAGTAATGTCTTATTTATCACCCCAATCTCCACATCAACTGTTAACAGAGGATTTTCTTAAAACTAAGAACCATATGTAAATATACATGAGAACACTCATTTTTACTTTTACATATTTCAACTTAATTTGCTTTTTCGTATCAAAATTTTATCTTGAATATTTCTTCACACTGACATAATATTTTTTCAAAACATGAGATCATCAGTATCTGGTTCTCTGATCATCTGCACATCCCATCAGTTGCTTATATTTGTGCTTGTTCATTGTCTCCCATTTTTCTGTCAATGAATGATTACTTGAGTGTGTGTCTTCTATTATCTGTCCATATACTGTCACCATATGTTTCTTTACTTACTTTTCTAAGGCTCCTTTTTTTGCTGTTGCTGAAGAGCATGTACATTATAAATTTCAGTTGGCTTTTGAAATGGTAGATCAATTTAAGTTCCCATGGATAGAAATCAGCTGTTCCCTTCCCAGAAAAGTCACTAGTACTAAATATTACCTATTTCCTTATAACCAGTATGACATTTTGTGGATGATTTGCTAATTTTTCTCTTTGCCCAGGCTAATATATATTTGTTTGAATAATCAGAGTTCCGTTAGAACTTCTGAAAATGGCAATTAGAATTAGAATTATCAGAAGTAGAATAGAGCTTTTTAAAAGCTGGTTTTACTGATGCCAGTTGAACTTCGGTCACTTTAAAAAGATAAATTGGAGTATTCATGTGTAGAAGAATCTGATGAGATTTTTGGATTAAGGCCTTGTAGTTTTAGCAGAACTGAATACATTGTTGTTTATTTGGAGCAAAGGTAATTATTGTTACCACATACCTGGATAAATCTAAGGAGTTACGATTTGGAGTTTTTGCCTGGAATGGCTCTCATCTTTCTCTCACAAATCCCTAATGTACACCTTAATTGTCTTCCTCCAAAATACTTTTAAGGTTTTCTACTGCCGCATAAAGATTTTTTTTTTAATGTAACATGTGTGTGCTCAAATCTCCAGTTTCTAGCTTTCATCTCTGATGACATAAAATCTCAATGTCTAGAGTGAGTTTGATAATTTGAAATCTCAAGTAGAATGCCTGCCAGGTAATTCTTGAGACTGAAAATTTGAGAAAGACTGGGAGAAATAGTTTGACTTGTTAATAAAGCACTAATGACTCTGTACTGACCTTTTCTACTTATTTAAGGGACATCTCTCTCTCACTATCCTCTAGCCAAATGGACTCACTTACTAAAGCAGATTCTAGCTGATTCCATCTTTATTCTTCATCCTTGGAAAGCCAGCTCCTTTTTTCCAACTCTGTCCTTCCCACCAAGTCCTAAGCCAAATCCACCTCCTACACAATGAGATGCCTGTTAGCCCACAATGGCCTCCTGCTATAGTTGGTCTCTTTTTTCTCACATTGGATATTCAGAGTTTAGCATGGTTACTTATGATTCATGTGTAATTAAATTCTTCTCCATATCCCTCACACTGCCTTATAAAATCAACATTGTAAATACATGGTTGAGTGATGAAGTGAATGATAATGTTGTCAGACAACACAACCAAAGACTGTACTTCCACACCAGGGACTCACCCCTTCAAACTCTGGCTTGTCTACTCCAGGGAGATTATATTGTGCTAGCTTCAAATTAGATATTCCTTATTTTGGTGAATAAAATAAAAGCCCAATGATTACTGTTTATTTGAGTCTATTAATTGAATATTTAAATCACTGGACACTGAGAAGGTGCTTATAAAAGTTAATTCACACTGACGTTAGAGTTTCTAGATTTTATTTGAACTCCATCTGATAATATAATACTGATTTCTCCCAATTCTATCTTGCTAAAGGCCCAGCTTACATAATTTTTTAAAGTAGCTCAGTTCTTCTCAAAGCAAATTGTTTTGATGTTCAGAACAATTTATCTGTAGTTTCCAGCTAACATTGCACTAAGGTCATTATAATAAATGTCACAGGCACAGAATCTTTTAAGTATATTTAATTCCTGTGCTATTTTTTAACTGTATAGAGCTGTATTATATAACTTAGTACAGTTATAAATATAACTTGGCAATGTATTTATAAAAATTGGGATATCATTCATGCTACTAAAAATATTAAGTTTCTAAGAATTAATATTAAGTTTCTAAGAAATGTGATGATACTGACCAATATTTTTCAAGACTCTCTTAAGTAAAGCACTGTTAATTGGAGGAAAGTAACATTCCTGATTTAGACATTCTCCTAATAACATTTCAAGGCACAGGAAACATTTGTATCATCTGTTTCCTTTCTTACTTTGAAAGCTGGGCACTGAGTAAGCCACCTCGGAGAAACGGAAGCAATTTATTTGTACTCCATTTGCCTGGACAAAAACGTCTGGACAAATAAAAGGATGTCCAACTGAAACATTTTCCTCCCTTTAAAGCTAGTGATTTTGTGCATGAGTAGGCGTCTTTGGCCATGCTAGTCTCCTATAGGTTTGGCTGTGGAGGAGCAGGTGTGAGCTTCCAAAGTGTCTTTACAAGTGTCTCAGTGGGCTTTCCTCCCCAGCCTCTGCAGGAGACACCTCATCTGTTTAATCCTTATGTTTTAGTCAGCCTTTCTTATTATGCAGACAGGGCTCTGAGGCTCAGCTGGATTTTGACTCTGTGAATGAATTGATGAGACTCTTTGATCTGAACTGTGTATTGCATCTGTTTCATCTTTCTTCTTAATGCAGTTTTCCAAACTCCATTTCTAGCTGTAGCTCCTCAAAGAAATGCATAACTAACAAACAAACAAACAAACAAGTTGTCATTAAAAACTCAGACAAAAA
>NW_008337073.1:1774629-1802763 GCF_000622305.1 Nannospalax galili | reverse complement strand
TTAGCCACCCAAAAAAAAACATAAATAAAAAAAAAAAAAACAAAAAAGTTTGTATTAAAAAACCAGAAAAAAAACCCCTTTTAATTTTTTTTTTTTTTTTTTTTTTTCCTTTTTGGCATGGTAAGCTTTCCTGAAAAATACCCAAAGCAGTTAAATTCACTACTACTACTCTGGAAGAGGCCAGCAGATCTGAGAGAATTTATGTACCTATTGGTGTGTATATATTTGACAGGATAGGATCCATGCAAAGAAAAAGATAATCATTGATCTTTGCAATCACCTGAATTGCATAATTGCAAAAGAGTTTAATAGAACCAATTACAGAAAAAAATAGATTCTAGAGTATCTTAGAAAAATAAAGCTCCTACTTGATCAAAAAATATTCCCCTTTTCTATGAGAATGAAGAAAGTTGTGTTGCAGAGAAAAATTGTTTGAATCAAAACTCATTACACAAAGAAACCAGTCCTGGGGATAGAATGCTAAAATATCTCATTTTTTCCTGAAACAGATCTTTAAAATGAAACATGTATGCTCTGGTACGAGATGGGAGTGATGACGTATTGGGAAATACTGAGAAAACAGCACAGACATTTCTTAGCTATGCACATGAAAGCACATAGAGTAATGATTAATGAAACTCTAAAGTGTCACTTTTGGATCTGAATTAATTTGATATTAATCTAGTGTTTTAGATACTGGTATTATTTTTACTTTTAACTCTCCATGGAACTTTTTTGTTTCTTTAAGTGTACCGTGATCTTGTGATGATAATGTAATGTCAAAGCTGTCAGAATAATTTCGGTTGAGCAAGGAACTGACGTTCCTAAAAGCCAGAGGCCTTGGAAAGTTAGGCAAATGCTCTCAGAGAGGAAGAGGCTCTGAATAGGACTGTCTTCTCTGTTTTGTTTAACCCATACTTTATCCCAACATACCTATACTAAATATACTAATAACTATTAGTGACTTGTCAGAATACACATTTTTCTTTAGCTATATTGAGAGATAAAAAAGTATCTAAAGAAATTGATTCTTCATAACAATTACAATATTCTTTTAAAAATATTCAGCTGTCGTCCACTCTCAAGCCCTGTGTGGTATCCAATCTAAACACAAATTTTCATGGCTATTTTTGTATTTCTCACATGGAGTCTGAGAATAGCTGTGCAAGAAGAAAATGTGAAATGTTATCCAGTCCTTCTCCAGGCAGAACTACTCAGAGATTCAGTACTAAAGAGAGTTTTACTCTCTTATATGCACTGTGACTCTCTTGCTAATGACTGGGATAGAGTTCTATTTATTTAACTCATTAATGCTTCAATTCAAGGGAAGAGATCTAGCACCAGCCAAGCAAGGAGGTCTCAGTGGACTTCATTTGTCTTCCTTGACCTTAACTTCCTTTCGTTTCTTGTCTCTCACACCTGATTGCTGTGTTTCTTCTGTAGAATGAAACAAAATGCCTATACTCTCAGCCTAGCATTATTCTGTGCTACTTGGACATCTTAAAGGCCTAATTTGGTTTCTCCCACATGAAATGGATCAGCAAAAATGAAAATCACTCATTTTTGTGTCAGTGGGTTCTTGTGATGTCTATGTTCCCAAGAGTGTGTTAGAATGATGATCACTTGGTCCACTGATGTAATTCTCAGGGAAATGCAACTTTCTACTTAGAATCTGTGTAAAAATTGATCAAAGGTGTCCTGTGTATGCCCCTGTGCTCATCAATTCTGACTTATATTCATTCTTAACTTGCCTGTCTATTACTTACTAATAGTAAATGAGTGGCAAAGTTCACCTCTGATAGTCTGTGTCTACACTATTCTTGCATGTATCTCCAGATAAGATGCTAGAGAAAACATTTGTGTTGAATGTATTCATGGAGATATGGTTTCTCATGATCAGTTGACATGGTAACACCCCTGCATAAACCCTCTGATCATTCCTTTCGGTCTGCAGCTATCACATTGTACCCTCAGTTCTTGAACATCTGCTGCACCCATGAACCTTCAGAGGATCAGGTTCAGGTCCCAGAACCAACCAAAGAATGTGTCATTCTCCAGACCAGAGATATGATTTATAAGGTCATAATGGGGTAAGGCAGATGGCTCAATTGGTAAAGCACCTGCTGCCCAAGCATGAGAGCTAGAGTTCAGATTCCCAGCACCTACATAAATGCCTGGTGGTAGTGGCAGCCTGCCTATTTTCCCAGTGCTTAGGAGGCAGAGACAGGAGCAAGTCGGCCAAGTAGACTAGTTAAAATGGTGAGCTCTGGATTCAAGTGAGAGACCTGTCTACGAGATGCAGAGCAACCAAGGAAGGCACATGACATCAAGTTCTGGGTTCTATACATGCACACACTTGTGTGTACCACACATACACACACACACACACACACACCTGCCTACACACAAGTGAACAGTCATACATACAAAAAAGCACTACACATACACACACATATAAAGAAAAGATTAAATCCACTTATAGATTCTAACAAGCATTTTTAAAGAGTGATACGAAGTTTATAAATTTTATAATCCATTTCTTACAGTGAGGCTAAGTATTATTTTATGGATATAATTTTCTGCAAATATACTTTGGATATGTGTGATACTTGGTTGTTATAAATATTTTCTTATGAATTTCAATAGGAAAGCAAAGCTTGAAAAACAAAACAAATCAAAACAAGGAGCTAAACTATCTATTTTCTGGAAAGATTTTGCCTGAATGCTAGGCTTTTAAATTTGGAGTGTTATTTTCACATTCAATTTTTTAAAACAATTATCCTTAAGCAAATCAAGGGAATTAGCTCTTGGCAACAGAAAATAATCATGGAAGCTTAGCAAATGCTTCCAGAATTATTACAAGCTGGGCTCTATCAGCTTACAACGTGTTATTGATTAAACCATTTAGCTTTAGGTAGCTGTATATGGAACAAACATGAATATTTAGTTGCACAAGAGAACCATAGAGTTCACAGTAAAAGGATTTTGTTAATACCTTATTTTGTTGTTGGGCCAAACAGAATGAATATAAATTACAACCGGATACCTGTGTTACAAGAAGAAAGCAGACCCAGGTTAAAAGCATTGCATTTTTTTCTTGTTAAAAAGTCTTGAAGATGTGACCCTTCTTTTCATTAGAAATGATACAATCATTTATTTTCCTTTCCTTTGTATTTGCCAGGATTTGGAATAGGGAATAAACTCAAATTGTGCTTTTATTACATATGTACATTAAATCTCAGTACTAAAAAATATTAAGTGCTGTTCAGCAAGTTGAGAGAGAGGAAAAATGTGCTTAGGTCTTGCAGAAGTTTGTGGTTTAATAGTCATTATGTGCATTACTAGGATGTCATGCTTTCTTTGTAAGGTAGACAGTGGAACATAGTCTTAGTGCTCAGGGCCACTAGCAGCTTGGTAGAAATAGAGAATATCAAGTTCTATCCAGGACTATTGAATCAAGATCTGCATCTTTATAGTCTCCTTTGTATTTTCCATGATCTCTAAAGTCTGAGAAGGGCAGGTGTACAGGATATGTACTGCCAGTGCCCCATGGATCTGTATACTTTTCATGAAAACAATTGTTCTGAAAAGAAAACTGAACTGAAGCCATAGCAGTTTTTCATACTCTACAGCTGTGACTGACTACCTACTGCTGTTTAGAATGAATGATGAGGTCACAGACAATGCTTCCGATGAGGCTACCATCATCTGGTCTATGAACTAGCCCATCTAACTATCACCCTCCTTCTTTGAGTACTACAGACGATGTACCAGTAAGGCAGTTGAAGTTACAGGCTGTCCAAGATCATCCCCTCCTTATGAATCCAAGCATTCTGATAGTAGTGTGAGGTATGCCCAAGGTTATCTAATTGGTAACTACCTTCAAAAATTAAGAAACACTATTTGTTTTGAATGTAGAGAAAATGTGTCCCTTGAAAGATTCCTAGGCAGGTATCAGTGGACCTCTAGATAATATTTATAAGGAGCACTAAGCTGTCAGATGTGCGTATTGAGAAATAAAGAATGCCCCAGGTTTCAGCCCAGGTCAGACTTTGAGACTGTCAGTTCACACTGTGTTAGGTCCTGGAGTCCTGTCTCTCCTGGCTTTCTTGGCTGCATCAGAAGCAAGTCCTTAGCTCTCAATATTCTTCTGGCATCTAGAGGCCGTAATGCCACCATGACAACAAACATTTGTACTTTAGTAACATGAAGAAAGAACTACTTGACATGACTCTAGAATTGGATAGAACATGGGAATGCATTTGTCTCTCTCATGCTGAATTAAACACTGTCTTAGGAAGACATTTGTGGGTAAAGGAGATGTTGCAGGTGTGTTGGCTTTTTAACATTTATTGGATGAAGAAAATCAACTAACATAACAACCGGCATTGAAAGTGCTGCTAAAATAAGAATTGAAAGCAAGAGGTACTGAGGTCCTGCTATGGTGCAGATGAACTCACAATGCTGTGTGCACTGCTCAGCATCTGGCATGTAAAAGTTGTGAATCCCATTCATTCCCATGGGAAAATAGAAATTTCTAGAACTTTTTATACCCAAACTGAGATCAGTTCCCCATTTAAGCAAGAACAGCAGCCTTTCTGTAAAAAGAAAAGTTTTTCAATGTGTCAGTGTTTTAAAAAGAAAATGCACATGTGTGTATGTATGTATGTATCTATTATCTAGTGAAATTTGTACAACTGCAAAGACTACAGTATGAAAAGTAGGGTTTTCTTCTGCTCTAAGGCCCGTTTCCCTATTCAGGCAACCATCATGAGCAGTTTCTTATGTAACTGTTGGAAATATTCCACCAACACATAAACACTACAAATTGCTTATTAAGTAAAAGGATGTTATATGGTACATATGATTCTGTACCGTTCTTTAAAATACATCACAGAGCCGGGCATGGTGGCACATGCCTTTAATTCCAGCACTCTGGAGGCAGAGGCAGGTGGATCTCTATGAGTTCAAGGCCATCCTGGTCTACAATAGTGAGTTCCAGGCCAACTAGGGCTACAGGGAGACCCTGTCTCAAAACAACAACAACAACAACAACAACAAATATATATATATATATATTAGAAACAACTTCATCTAAGTACTTCATTATTTTATTAACTACACAGCATTGCTTGAACACACTTATTATTATAAATTGTACTGCAGCTATGATGTTTGTCCCTATATTATCAAGCATATGTGAGCATACATGTTATGTCATATATATTATACATATGCTGTGAACATGTATGTGTGTTCCCAGGTCTTCACATTGAAAATTCTGATATGTTTTGACTGAAATAAATTAAATAATGGGGAAGAAATAAGAAATTAGCATATAAATCAGGGCAATAACAATTGCATTATTATTTACCATCTGATAGGTAACTTTTTATTGCACATTTAATTTCTTATACCACATTGAGGCAGGTCTCATTAGTCTCATTGCTGTTAGTAATCATTGGAGAAAAATAGGGTTTGAATCCACCCAAGAAGCTTGACTCTGGAGACTTTGCACCTCTTTATAGCTTCCCAGTGATTCTCTTACTACTGTGTTAGTGACAAAGCATTTATTAGATACCTACTATATGCTAAATAACTGGCATGTATTATTTGTAACCTTTGGCCTAGTATTATGTTATTGTTGTTTAACAGTCCTTTTGAGGTTTAACAACTTTCCCAAAGTCTCAGAGATAATAAGTTAGGTTCTAAGAACAGAATAGAGATAGGACATCGGACTCTTGAGACTAAGGCCCTGCAGAGAAGGGAATTCAGGCATTCACTCTTACGTCTAGCAAGCTGGAAGGCAGAAATGAAATTAATATACATGTGAAACATAATTAAGCATATTCAAATGATCAGAGGATTAGATGGGAGGGGCTGTCCCAAGAGTCAATGGGAGAGAATTCAGGGCATACCAGAAAGCATCTGTAGCAGAGTCAGGCCTAGTGGCTTGTGTGGATCCCAGGTGGATCCTCATCCCTGGAGAATATTTCCAAATCTGGAGCATTCCTTGTCCTCACCACCTCTTCAACCTTTAAAAAAGATTCCACACTTGTGAGTTGTGTTTATATAATCAACAACCTATTGTGACTTGCAGCACTAGATGCCTCTGCTCTGAGTTGAGATTGTGGCCACAGGAAGCAGAAATCAGCAAGTTCCACATTGGGCTATGGGAGTGAGGTAAAGGAGGGGCTTCTCAGACAATGTGTGTGTTCTAGTTCTGCATCTCTAGTGTATTCGACATATTTCTGGAATTCTCATCTTCATGGGCATGACAGGCAGCCACAAGAAGTTAAAACTGTAATCACCTTCCTGATACACACAGATCTTAAAATACCACAATAAGTCTTGGAGGCAAAATTATAATTTGTAACTGAAATGTGTATTGGAATTTTTGTTTGTTTTTTGGCTATTGCTGCTATTGCTGTTTTACTATCTTGATCATGTGTTTGACAAGTTCTGCTAGTTTAAAACAATGGGTTTTCCTAGTTTTAAAATACCTTATTTAACTCAACAGATTTGGAGTATTGATTTATAGAAAACCTGAAAACAAATGAGAATTTTTCATATGGTGACTATAATAAAAGTAGGAGCTAAGTTATATAATGAGTATTTCATGCAGGTCAGTTTTATATGTTTTATCTGCCTTGACACAAAGCTCCTACCAAGTGGACAACCTGATCATTATTCCCAGTTTATAGTGGAGAGCTTTCATTTTGCTGTTTAAACAATTACAATGATTAAAAAAAAGAAGACAGTCCTTTCAAATCCTGTGTAACATGCTTGGTTTTCTGCATTTACCAGTTATACATCTATGAATCAACCACAAAATAGTCAGGAAAAAATGACATCAAAAGTAGACCTGTGTAGACTTTTAAATATGATATTTGCCTTATATTAATTATCATAGATAATCTAGAAATGATCCAAAGTATATAGGAGATTGCGTGTAGGATAAATGCAAACACTGCCATTTTTCTTTAAGAGGCTTGACCATCCTCAGAGTTTGGCACTCAAGAGACATCTTGGAAACCCTCCTCCACCAAGAATATTGAGGGATGTCTGCATTTCCTATTCTGGCATTGCTCCTTCCAAAGTTTGTTCAGATGTATTTTATAATCAACATGTGAACAATTTCATGTTCTGCTACTTTTGCTCAATTTCGTCATGAGCAGTTAGGCTTCAGTTTTCTTCTCTCTCAAGTCATGACTACACATGAGCAAATCCCCAAAGCAAAATGTAAATCCATTTTGTTTTCTATTTTTAGAAACATAAATTTCTTTTCGTTTTTCTCTTACGGATTCTACTGCAATGGAAAACCTTGTGTATATAGAATATTTTATTTTCTTTGAATTGCCTGAGAGAAAGAAAACTCTTTTAGAGTCTGAGTCAAGATCTCTTAGACTAATTGTAACTTGCTGAGTTAGACTCATTTCATTGCTGAAGCACTTATTTGGGCTGCTTAGGAGAAAAGTACATTTTGACTCTTTCTTTGGGGAATGAAGTCCTTCCACCATTTTAAAGATACATTTTTAAATAATCATTAATATATGCTAATCAATGCAAGACTTAAAGAGTGGATTTTTGCATCATTAAGATGATATGCCCATTCTAAGTATTTGTTCTTTATCAACAACTGTGTACTATGGCCTAGTATGGTGGTCAAAGCTATCGTAGTGAATGTGACAGAAAGAGCTTATTTCCAAACAGTGTACTGAAAGGGGCCATCAAAGATACCTTGATATTAAGCCACAACAAACTCCTGTCCTCTGACATTTCTGACTTCTTTGTTCTTTTGCTTTTATGGAACGTGACTCATTTTACAAAAAGAAAAAGGTCAGGCAGTCAAGGATAACAAGCATATTACTCTCAGAAAGGATAAATCTAGATCAATGTAGATAAAAATATATAATTTTCAAAAATTTCTGAAACCATTTTTGTCCTTTCTTATCTAATTCTGGTAGAATTTTAAAAATCTGTTTTTTTCTCTCATTCTCACTGGCTATGCTTAAGTTGCCTAAAATAATGTGGGCTGGAGAGATGGCTCAGTGGTTAAGAACACTAAGTGTTCTTGCAGAAGACCCAGGTTCGAATCCCAGCACCTACACGGCAGCTAACAACTGTCTATAACTCCAGTTCTAGGGGATCTGACAGCCTCTTCTGTCTTCCGCGGGCATTGCACGACATGGGTGCACTTACCTACATGCAGGCAATACATGCATACACATAAAATAAAAATAATAAAATATTTTTTAAATGCACTTCTTTCCGTGAGTTTTTAGGATAAATAAACCAAATGTGGGACCTTTGAACTCTGTTGTAGAAATGTTCTCAGATGCAAAAGGAGTGGGCAGAGATGACATTATGTCAGAACGCTGTGTCTACAGAGTTGATCTCTGTTGTTACTCAGCTGTGAAGTCAAATTCTCCAGGCAACACTCTACTTAGACACATTCCTAAGGCAGAGCAGAGGTGAAACAGAAAACAGAAGGGCATCTGAAAAAGGAGCTGCGATAGCTAGGCTTATTTTAAAGCTATCTAAATTTTAAAGCTATCTAATGTAAGAAATTTTTCTTACATCTTGTTGCCTTAACATTGGGGTTCAAGGTCTCTCTATTGTAACTTTGCACACAGACTGTTGTCTGAACTCAAAACCCTAGGAGCTACATGTCTGAGATCTAAATGTATTCTCAGTCTCAAATCAATCTTGTCACTCCTCGGAAAGCAATGCAAGATAATAAGTCTTATTCACCTGATTGCTTTCCTGCTCCGAGACAGCTAGTGACGCGTGTCTTCCTGATAACCAGGAGTTTCAGATCTGAGGCAGGGATAAAGGGAAGCCGGGAGCTCTCAGAATCTAAATTTGTCAGTCAATGGCTGAGGAGAGGGTCAGCAGGGATAGAATCTGTGACATGTGTGAGAAAGGCACAAAATTTATCTACTCTGGTTGCAATGATTAGATGTCTCTTTGTCTGGCTTCCTTACAGTGGGTGACTGATTGTACCCGCCAGCTGCCTAATATCATAATTAACGAAGTTGTTACTACGTCTGCAAAGTTTAATCAAAAATTTTACCAGGGATATGATGGCATTGCCACAAAGATCACAAGGGACGTGGAGTCGACTTCTGCTCAAGGTGAAGTGGCGAGGCTGTGTAGCCAAGATGAGAAACTGCAAACTTGGTCAGCCAAAGGTATGTTTCTTTATCATTCCAGAGCCCAGGTTTTCTTGTTCAGATTTTTGTTTGGTGGTTGGTGGAACCCTTCATAGTTCATGACTGAACTGCTTCCTTAAAAGATCTATATGATTTTCTGAGTACATTCTCCGAAACCCTTGGGATTTTATTTTTCTGAAATCTGAAAATTCAGAAACATAATCAAATAGCTTTTGATACTGAGGATGGATTACAGAATACTACTTGACCTTTTCTATCTAGTTTATCATTTCAGAATAGCTCTTTGGTAACAAATATCAATTGAATATTTATATCATCTAGTGTTGTGTTTTTTTTTTCCTTAACAATGTAAAAACCGTTGCTTTGCTTTCTTTTATGTGCCAAACCAGTTATGAGAGATGAAAGAAAAGGCATAGTTACAAAATACGTGGAGGGTCTATTCTAGTTTGAAGAGGTGCTCAAATTGGAGTGGTGGGAGTGGGGGATTGCCATTTTGACTTAGCTCATACAAAGTAACCGACCTTTGTTAGTTTTAGTATGAGAGATAGAGAAATGACGTGCTATTCTCCGTCCTCTGTCTACCAGTGATTGTTCTACCTGTATTTTATTTTCACTGTGATTTTCTTGACTTGATTGAATATTCAAGCTCTGAGGTGTTTCTTGAAATATAGCCTTCACATATTGCTAATTAATGAGTGTGAATATTGATGAGGAGAGCCATGTGTCCCTGTGAATATGCCTGTGGACCTCATCTGAGTGCAGAGGAAGAAAGGGTCTTGAGAATACGCAAAACGCACGTTTGGGTTATTTATGCTGTGTCACACCACCGCAGACTATCCTGGTGATGGATTTGCAATATAATTGGGGATGTACATCAAAGCTCTTTCACTTTTTCTGATCCAAGCCAGGATGCCATGGAAAATACCAATAATTTGCCTTTTGCCCATTATTTATCTTTTGTATTGATTCCAACACTTTTAAAACAAATGAGCTCATAGCATGTGTATTTTAAGCAAGCCCATTTCAACTTTCTTATGGTTTGATGAGAAATCAGATGTGAAGCCTTAGGAGGCTTCCTGTTCTCTTTCCAGCGATTTAAAATTCTGACAATCAAATTTATAGTCTCAAATTAAAGAAATAATCTCCTCATACAATTATGAGTTTTGAAGCATTTAGGTATCCAGATAATTTTAAACAGTAGTTATGAAAATTCTGATGTAATTTGACTTAAAACGTCTTAAGCCTTCACTAAATGTAATGACGCCAATCAAAAAAGCTGAAGGCAGAGATTTTGTTACATTCTGAGCATCATTTTCACAGGAGAATGTTACTCTCATAATAGAGTATTTTTCTTTGAATCTCTTCCACCCTATTCAGAACTTAGCAGGCACTCAATACATATCTCAAAATACATTTATCCAATAAATGAGTTAATGAATTTAAGTTTTTCTGCTGTTATTCAAGTGGGATTAACATTTGCTTCCTCCAAATCAATAGTTTTTGTACCCAGTAAGCTTCGGACAAATAGCACGTTGCACACAATGTGGAGGACGAAGTTCATATAACAACACATTTTAACATAAACCTTCATAATATATTGCGTACTTGACATTCAGTGGTGTAAGAGCTCTAATGAGTCTCAAAGATGCCCAAGGAAAAGGACAGAAAAGTCATTTATAGCTGATAGTCTGCTGTTGTTGTTGTTGTTGTTTAAATGCAAACAGGATTATCTCCTGCAGTATGTAGAAATGAACTCTTGTCAGAGTTTCAAAAGAATTTAATATTTTTACTAAAATGTACTAATGTTAGGAGTTAGAAGATTAGCGATACATAATGAATAAAATGCATTCTTTCACATGGAAATAAGAATAGAATAAATGTCCTGTAGGTGATTGGGCCCATAGCAATTTTATTGAAGATTAAAGTTTGATTGACCTTTGTTAAGGTGATTAACCTTTCTGAAATTAAAAGCTCGATCTGAATTAGTCTGTCTAATTTAAATGCAAACATTGAGCAAGTCCTGTGACATTCAAATAATAATAATAATATAACCCTCATATTTTAATATTCCTTTTTTG
Organism: Nannospalax galili; assembly: GCF_000622305.1. Classification (NCBI taxonomy): domain Eukaryota; kingdom Metazoa; phylum Chordata; class Mammalia; order Rodentia; family Spalacidae; genus Nannospalax; species Nannospalax galili. The sequence continues at coordinate 1,791,509 of NW_008337073.1, read as the reverse complement.
CATGTCGGAATGATACACTGCCCTGGGAAGAAGCAGAGCTTTGGCAAGAGCATTCCCCTGGCAGAGAACCCAGAAATGATCCATATGTAATGTGGGCACATGGGGGAAAAGACCCAGGTGCCGTCCCTCTGCTACAAAACCTGAAACCACTACCCTGACCCAGGCAGAGTGTGAAGCCCAGCTCTGCACAGCTGCAACATGTACTCTTCATAGAAAAGAAAGCAGGCATGCCTTAATGACAGGAACATCTCTGTCCTAGCCCAAGGCAGCAACTTGCACTGCACATGTTCATATGATGTTCCTGAAAACATATGCTTTCTAGTACAGGTTCTTATTAAGCAATTCTGAAAGTTGATTTCCAATGCCTGGAATTTCATTCCCATGATCTCTGATAGTGTATGGCGGTATTCAGATTCTTTTTATAAAATTAAGCTCAAAAACATTATAAAAGAAGGAAACTCCATTTCTTTTAGAGTTTCATAAAATGATTTAGTTTTGTTTTCCTTTGTTAAATTTTGTGGAAGCTTTTGGGAAAAGTTCACGTATTCATATGGTTTATAACTGTTTCTATTTTTCATATCACATTAATTTTTTTTACTAACTCAGTGAATTTTTTTAGTGTAGGAGCCTACACACAGTGAATATGTCTTCCTTTTATGTGTCTGTGAACTATTAAAATGATAATAAAGGTTCGCTTCATACCACATACAATTCATTTCTCTCTTTTCATCAAAGAATTCACTGTGAATGTGTCAAGGTACAAAAGTCCAAGGTATTATAGTAAAAAATTAAGAAGCCTAAGGGATTATCATTTATTTTTGCCCAAACTTTTCATGTATACTTTTAACATCCTTCTGAAAGATAGGCTTCTGTAGTAGGTCTGTGAAAAAGTCAAAGATGAAATACTGTGACAGAGGGCCTGAGATGGTTCTGCTGGCAGACTGACTGTGGCATCCTCCAGAGTCAGATAATCCCTTGAAGCATAGATGAATAACATGTTAACTAAGATCTGTTTGTTTTAAGGATAATTTCCTAATTCTTGGTCCTCAGATGAGGGTTAATCACAAATTGCAAATGCATTGTTCTTTATTAGTTCTGATAAGCTGTCAATCATTAACCTGAGCTTTGGCATACTGAATTGCCAAACTTTTAGAAATTCATTCATTCCTTGCTAGTAGTTGTTTATTAAAGACAATTCTTACTAAAAAAGAACTGTGACTGCTGTATGAAATCCCTAAAATGCACACTATTCATTCTTTGGATGTAATTCAAAAATCTATAGTTAGAATAATCTTGTTTGACTTCTTACAAGAACAAGTGAAGATTATTTGTAGCAAGAAATCTGTTGCAAATACATCAACATGAAACCTAAGGTGTCAAAGTACTTTGATACCTTTCCCTACATTGTTATTTATTATCAGCAATTTTTTACATATAATCAGATCTGACATGGTGAGATTCACAAAATTATAGGAAAGAAAAAAAATGTTGGTGCAAAAGCAAAGAAAAATAGAACTTTATTTTGTTAGGTCCCAAATCCAATCATTTGTTTTGTTCAATATGCTTTGAAGACATTTCTATTTGTGTGTGTCTGATGTCTTTGTTTTTTTCTTGATTAAGTTCCCTCCTAATGTACCTACTCCCAGCCCTGACATTCACTCTTACAGTTGTGAAATAACATCCTTTGCCATTAATAAGCCAAGATTAATCCATCTGATATTTTCATGGACTCCATATTTTAGTTGGATTCCTTCTATTTGAAAGAATAGACTTTACTAAATGGTCTATTCATTGTGTATTGTCCTTTGCTACGTATTGTGTCAGCAACTTGATTTCACAAACATTTAGAGCACACCTACCATGAGTATTTTTATTTCACTGAACAAAAGAAAAACAGCAAACAGCAGACTTCAGGATTTTCAGAACTTTCTTTCCATAGTAAAAAAGTAATCACCCATGAATTTTTCAAGATGTTATTCTCTTTAATAGACAATAATTTTGGAGAAAAAAATAATTGGCTAACACTAGTCAAATAATTATTTCTTATAATTTGTTTGATAAAATCTTTTTAAAAAAATACTCAAGAAATAATAAATACAATGCCAACCTTCCAGTTTAATGGGAACTTTAATTGCCTAATACTAGCTTTCAAGTGACATTGACTAATGTGGTGTGGTGGGCATGGTGTGTTTGATATATTCTGCGCAATTTGTACTATAACTATCCCACTAATTCTACACATTGCAGTAATCTTATGGTAGTTTTAAAAACTATTTTATTATTTTTATTTTATGTGTATGAGTGTATTGCCTGCATGCATGTTAGTGGCCTCATGTCATACAGTTCTGCGGAGGTCAGAAGAGGGCTTCGGATTCCCCTGGAACTGGAGTTAAGGATGGTTTGTAGCCACCATGTGGGTGCTGGGAATCGAACCTTGGTCCTCTGCAAGAGTAGTCAGTGCTCTTAACTGCTGAGCCATTTCTCCAGGCCCAGTTTTATGGTATTTTTAAGGGCATTCATTCATTTCAGAACCCAAGAGAATACCAAAGTCTGTGGATGCTGAAGTTCTTTATATTAGATGGTGTTGTATTTGCATACCACCTAGTCTTATACTCCTGAACACTTTAAATCATCTCTAGGTTGCATATGATACCTCTACGTTGTAAATTTTATGTGAATAGCTGTTGTGCCATATAATGAACAATGACAAGAAAAGTCTGTGTATGCTTAGTACAGATTCAATTTGTTGGTATTTTCAGGCAGAGTCTCACTGTGTCATACTCTAGACTTGCCTGGAACTCCCTCTGTAGTCCAGGCTGGGCTCAAATTCTCCAGCCTCAGTCTCTTAAATGCCACTACCTCTTATGAAGCAATATTCTTTTAACGACATTTTTCATCCCTCATGGTTGAATCCACTCACACAGACTTGCAGATAAACTGAACTTGTCTATCCCTTGCAATCTGGAAACCTGCTAAAAACCACATCTGCAACTAAAGTGCTTTGAGTATTAGCTTTCCTAGGGCCATCATTGACTGAGCCTTTCTTGGGTATCTTCTAGGTTCCATGCATTCCTAGTGAGCCAGAAAGTTGGTTTTGAGAGCTATGTTTTACAATGAGACGCTCAAACAAAATAGATTTCCCTGAAGTCGGGTAGGATGGAAGCTGATGGCGTTTCAAGTCCTTTCTTCACCAAAGCTATCCATAGTATTTTAAACCCTTCTAAAACTTGCTTACTAGGAGAACAAAGGTTTTATAAGATAATTTAATAGCTTTCTCTATAAAAAAGAATTAACTAAAACTCAAGAACTAAGATGAAAAAATTAGCTGTCCTGGGATTCACGCTGGTAGCAGAAAGAAATTGGAGTACCTTGGATTCTCACAAGTGTATCCATACAGTGAACTTCACTGAGTTGGCTCATTTCATGGAGGCCAGAAATTCTCTTTCTCAAACTTTTATCGTCTACTTTCTTTCTTTAATTTTTTTTTGTGTGTGTATGAGTGTACTGCTTGCATGTATGTAAATGCACCAGTGTGTTGGGCTATGCCCACAGAGGTCAGAAGAAGGTGTCAGATCTCCTGGAGCTGGAGTTACCAACAGTTGTTAGCCACCATATAGGTACTGGGGACCAAACCCAGGTCCTCTTCAAGATCAGCCAGTGCTCCTAACCATTGAGCCATCTCTCCAGCCCCACCATTTACTTTCTTGTAAGCCAGGCATTCGACACTTGGAAAAAATATATCATTAAGAGCTTGGGGCAGTGGATCAGTGGATAAAGCACTTACTGCATAAACCTGATGACCTACATTCCAAGTCTTCAGAACCCATGTAAAAGCCTGGCTCAGCAGCACACATATCTGTAATCCCAGGGCATCCCTATAGGGAGAAGGGAGGCAGAGACCAGAGAATTGTCAGAAGTGTCCAGAATAGCTAGCCTGGCACCTACAATACTTAACAACAGGAGAGATGCTACCTCAGACCAGGTGGAAGGTGAGGACCAACCCAAAGCTGTCTCTGACCTCCAAATGTGTGCCTTGGCATGAGCACCCACAGTCTCATACATACAAACATTCACACACATATATACACATGTATGCATATACATCACACACATACAACAGACATACACGTAATACAGACATATACAAAAGATTGTCTTTAAAATGTTTAGGCTTACTTCTCTTTCATTTAAAGCTAAGTAATTCTGTTTAACAAAGTCAGAAATCTCTTTGCCACTCTTTATACCATTTTTTTATTATATTTTGACAAACTGCTGATAAATGCGCCTTTTCATTTTATGGCCCGTTATTGAAATTGTATTTCAAGGATAGCATCTACAGGGTTTCTGTGCTGTAGGGAATTGTCCAGTTATCTAAAAATGCATCTTAAGGCTGTATGGAAAAAACATGCTTTGGCTAAAAAAGAAGGATGGTGGTGGTACACACCTTTAATCCCAGTTTTTGGGAGGCCAAGACAGGTGGATTTCTGGGAGATCCGGGCCACCCTGGTCTACATATGACTTTCAGATCAGCTGTGCCTATAGGGAGACCATGTCTCAAAAAGACCAACTCCCCTTCCAAAAAACCCCAAAAACCCGAAGTATAAATTGTATGGTGTTACTGTAACATATAGCATGCTGCTTAGGAAGAGAATTTTTGTTCTCCTTTCCTGATTTAATATAAGAAAATAATTATCATGAGTTAAACAGAAAGCAAACCTCTGTAAAATTAGCACAGACATTCTAAACTTAAGAATTTATAGATAAAATTTTCTTTGGTAATTATCTCCTTTTTTAAAAAAAAATGTGTATGAGTGTATTGTCTGCATGTATGTAAGTATACCCATGTCGTGCATTGCTGCAGAAGTCAGAAGAGGGCTTCGGATTCCCCTGGAACTGGAGTTAAGGATGGTTCATAGCCACCATGTAGATGCTGGCAATTGAACCCTGGTCCTCTGAAAGAGCAGTCAGTGCTATTAACCGCTGAGCCATCTCTCCAGGCCTGATTTTCTACTTTTTGAAAGTTGATCCTATTGGTCTATAAACTCTCTGAAGTTGCCCTAGAGGAGTGTAATCAGTCTAATTCCATCTTTGCATCCTCCCACAGGGCTTTTAGAAAGTTCCTGATAACATGGCAGGCACTAAGGAAATATGTGTTAAATTGGATTGAAATTACCTATTACGGTTAGAATAAAACTAGAGACATTGAAGGCAATATTTCCTTATAAAGACCAGGTGCAGAAGAAGTAAAATCACACCTGAGGAGGAAAAGTCATTGAGAAAATAGACAAAAAGACAAGATATATGATCTATAGATAGATAGGCAGGTGGGTTGATTCATCCTAAATTGTTCCCATATCAGAATGGCTTCTAGAATGGTCCAGTTTTCTCCCTCACTTATACCCAGGAATGTCCTCTCATTTTGAACTTGTACATCACTAGTTAGCTACTCATTATCAACAAGTTAAAGTTTTTCTGAACAGATTAGAATATTTAATGGAATGATCAGGTTAGTTTAACCTTATAGAAACAGAAGAAACCATTCATCACATCCATTTTGAAAACAAATCATTTAAAAGACAGCTGAAGAGCATTGTATAGAATTAGCAAATTTGAAACATATTATCAGGAAAAGGAGAAAGGTGTTTTTGTGGATCAAGCTGCAAAATGAAACACCTTGCAGCAAAGATTTCAGTGTGTTGTAAGATAGAATGCACCTGTCATTAGGATACAAGAGTCTTGCCTAAGAGATGCCAGGCAAGATGGAAGAGCGAGCTGGACCAGAGACACCTCCAACTGCATACATACTTGAGAATTCATTAACCATTTGGGCCTTGCTTGATAGTGATTAAACTCTTAGGCAGATATGAATCAACTCTATGATATGGAAACATTGGGGAAGACGTTTATGGAAAATATGGATCCAATTTCTGAAAATACAGGGCAATTAAAGACCGAGATTTAATTTAGGAATGTCACTCTCTCTGCGTGATGTATGTATCAATGATGACTTCTCTCCCCTCATTCTTCATCTTCATAAGCAAAATGAGATTTTTACTTATTGACATATTACTGAAGAATCTAGCTTTTTTACCAAAATTACAGATTTTTTTTGCATAAATGTGCCTAATTACCTGAATTCCGTTTTGATTAGCAGTGTTAATTGATGCAGCTGTGGATGGGATCTGTTTACCTAAATTACCATGTGCAAACAGCAATATGTCTGGAAGTGAATATGCTAAACTGAAAATACTAATTAGCTAAGACAGATTGTTATTCAAGTCACATTGTGGAGCTTTCTAATGAAAGCCTGGATGTGTCAGGGTTTTATGATATTCAGACAGAAATGTCTATATTACATATGATTTCTAAATTTAATTCATAAGAACAGATGGGATGTCATCCAGGGTTCTTCTGCCTTATTCCGTTATTAATGTGAATATTTTACTCAACTGGCAATATATTCATATGTTTTTCTAAGAAACTCATTGTGTGCTTTGACAATGTGCCAACCCTGTACATAGAGGCTAATCTATTTCTTGACCAATATATTCACAGATTATATCCATGTACTGTCCCAAAGATGAAGATAAATCTATCACCTTGCACGTTTAATCACATTCGTTGGTTCATTTAATTGTATAGCAGAGGCTAGTTAAACAGACAGCATGCACTATTTTATTTTAGTCTTTTCTTTTTGCATCCCAAATAAATAATCATAATGATAAGGATTTGATTCTAGGACTTTTAAAAATCTTTGAGCATATCCTGGGCTGAACACTTGCCTTCAGGCTGAAAGGTGAGTGTCCCCTGCCTTTAGATGTCCTCTACCTTTAATCACTTAAAAAGGGATTGCAAGCAGTGCTTCTCATCCAGTGCCTGGTTCAAACTGTCACACCTTTTTTGAGTCTGTTTCTCATTACGCTTGTCCTAAAACATAACCTGCTTTGCTTAAGGTTCTTTCCAAAGAAAACATTAATCTTTCACTGTCTACTCTGGCTCTCAGCACTCATTAATGATACTGTAACTCACAGGTATCTGAAGATTATTGTGCCAACCCCATGTGTCACATAGTAAAGAAATAATGGACCATCTCCTCTCTCCCAAGTGGCCAAATGACTGTGCTTGATGCATAATAAGTTTCATCTTCCCAAAGGCTGGGGAGATAAGGCCTCTTGACTCAAGCTGAAGGGCTTAAGATCCCCTATTAGATATTTTAAGATGCCATGAGCAAAATGGGGATAATTTCCATGATGCAAATTTGAACATAATTATAGTTTGGCATATTTAATTTAGGTTTAAGTGAGAATTATAATTACCAAAAATTTAATTATTTCAATTATGCTAATTTCTATCCCCAAAGTTTTATGTAATTTGGGTTAGCTAAGATACACCAAGATCTAGCAAAATTACAGCAGAGTTTAATAGGAAGAATAAGAAATTTGAGACAATGATTCTGTTCTAACTACATCTTCGCTATAAAAATGTTAATGCAGTGCTAACTAGCTCAGGAAAACATGAAATGTTTTAAATAGCTGAATACAAAGTGTATGGATGTGTGGAAGACGTGTATCAAGTGCTTGGGCCCCTTATAGGATGTGGGGAAGACATTGTGTATCAAATGCTTGGACTACTTGTATTTCATTTTCTGCATTAATCTAATGGAAACATATTACTGCTATTTGACTGTGTGCTATCAAATTAAGGAAGATACTCTCAGAATTTTTCAAATAAATTCCATGTGTGTCATATGATGGCTGTTTAATACTGTATTTTCAGACTTGTCTTGCATTTGATTGCTATTTAAACATTATTTCTTCCAAAGGTGGCTTGCATAGATTTCTATATTCTTTGAGGTCGAAAACTTGGAAGGTTACCTTTTCCGATGGCTACAGGTAACTTGCTAAATATTCAACATATGGTCAAGGAGAATTCAGAGTAATAATTCAAAATATGTGTGTGTGTGTGTGTGTGTGTGTGTGTGTGTGTACTTGACACATGACAAGAACTTTAGATGCTTCTACTGGCCAACCAGTTTAATTATCTGAAAGGTTTATTTTCTGTAGGCCTGGTTTTATAAAAGAAACTGTTTAAAAACCTAAGGCTACTTTTAAGGTGCTGGTGTTAGAAGCAGCTTCCCTCTAACTTACCACTCTGTTTTCTACAGACTCTCACTGATGCTTAAGAAGAGATGCTCTAAATATTTCAGTGAGGAATATTTTGCAGTTTAGTCTCTGTGTACAGGCATGAGCTTGTTTGGTGTTTGACTCTGTGTCGGCACATGTAAGTGTTTCTTCATGGTAACTTTAAAATGGGAAAGCAAGTCAGGGATGTCAAATGAAAGATGGAATTGTGACGTCTTATCAGACATTCCAGTGATTGTCTTGAGGCAAATCACTTAACCTCAGTGTGCAAATTAGTTAATTTTAAGAATAAATATATCTATCTTTCTGACTTATTAAGAATTTATCACTTGTGCCCAAGGTTTAACTGATCTACAAATGAGGTATATGAATCTTTTCTTTGAACTCTAATTGGTATGTGGGGGAGGCAGGTCTGACTGAGTTAAAGGTTGAAGGACTTAATCCTTTGAAGAAATTTTGATTTAGTTTTAATACTTCTAAGTATTGCTAATGTATTCTAAGATTGATTTGGCTCTTACTGCTTCATGTGTTCTGATTTCCTTCCCAAATGGTAGACTGAAGCTCCCTGAGGAAAATCAACTGCTGCCTCGGGACGCTTTTCTCATTCCCATCACACAGCTTTATTCCTGAGAGGCAGCATGCACACAGTAGGCCCTCAAAGTGCCCTTGGAGCAACTCCTGGTTGCCAGTGAATTAGAAAACACAGCCACTAATCCTATTTGTAATCCTCAGTAATTACATTACCAGATATGTGTCCCTAACCTAGGGACATAAACTTCTGAGGACATTAAAAGATTTAAAAAGTGCCTGGTTATTTTGAGAAAGCTGTGAAGTTTTGATTAATTTGTATTCTGGCCAAGAGAGTTCTCATACTTCACAACAGACGAGACGCATTTGAACTTGTTCTCAGAAAAGCATAACACAAGCTACAGGGGAATTAATGCCCATTTCAAATGAAGGGGTTTGAATTGGCCAGCACAGCTGTGCACACAGGTGTACCTAAATCTAGCGCTTTACCTATCACTTGCCAGCAGTGCAACATTCTTAATTCCTGGGCCTTAGTTTACCCATCTGCAAAATATAGACAATATTATCTCTTCATTTTGGTGATATGATAACTTATTTCTGTGATAAGTACAAATACTTTAGCCGAAAACTAGCTTACCAGTTAGTCTAGCCAAATTGAAGAGCTCCAGGTTCAGTGTGAAACCTTATCAAAAAAATAAGGTAGAGCCAGGAATAGTAGTATACGCCTTTAATCCTAGCACTCCAGAGGCAGAGGCAGAGGCAGGTGGATCTCTGTGAAAGCCAGGCCAGCCTGGTCTACATAGCAAACTCCAGACCAGCTAGGATGACAGGGAGGTCTTGTCTCAAACAAATAATTAAATAGAGTAGAGAATGACTGAGGAAGACACTTGACTTCAACCTCTGGCCACTTATATACACACATATGTGTACGCAAACATGAAATGCACACACACACGAAATGCACACACACACACACACACACACACACACATGCACAGAAACCAAAAGAGGCAATTGGACAAAAGTGTAAAATGCACTCATTAGATTACTGAAACTGCTATGCAGTAAATTTGTATTCATGCATGTATGTCTTCGCATGAATGCGTGTGTGTGCACGTGTGTGCACATTTGTATATGAAGGACAAAATGAAATATCTGACTTCCTGAAAATATATGATATGTGAACTTCTGACTTCCTCTTTTTTGTAATAATTTCTTAACTGCTGTCTAACATTTCATAGCTCAAAATCGTTCTGTGCACATTGTCCTGTTTGATTTCACAGCAAGAGGATCAGTAGCCTTCCCATGTGTAAGTGGGGCACACAGTGACTTATGTAAGGCCTCTTACTGAAGTGGGTAAGGGGGAGAATGAAGGCAGAATGTACTTAACGTTGTCTCCTGGATTGTTTGGATAAAGCATCTAGTGCTGAGTGTCTTTGGGATTTTAGCAAGCAGAGTAAAGTTCTGTATAATTAATACTGTATCTGAGTTCAAGTCCCAGGAATGAGGGTACTGGGAAATTCAGACTATTAACCAGGCCTTGGCTAGTGGAAAATTTTGTTTCTCTTCTTCTATACACATTTATTAAAATATTATGATTCATTATATTACAGTATGTAACTATGTATCATCTGTATTATTAGGATGTGAGTAGAAATGTACTTGGATGGAGCTGGAAAAGCTGGGACCAGAAATTTCCTCAAGCCTGGGCAAAAGCCCAAAGATGCAAACATGGGAAAAATGTCGAAGGATTTCTTAAGAAATTATCACATAGCCAGGTGTAGTGCTATATGTCTTTAGTCCCAGCATTGGAAAGGTAGAGGCTGGAGGAGCAGGAATTCAAAGAAACATAGGAAGCCCCTGTCAAAAGAAAGAGAGAGAGAGAGAGAGAGAGAGAGAGAGAGAGGGAGGGAGGGAGGGAGACAAATATCTTCTATATGTGAGGTATTTAAAAGTATAGTAGGAACATAGAGAGTATAAGGCATAGTGACTTAAAGGATTCTAAACCATTAATTACTGGCTATGATCACGTGCTTACTATTTTGAAAGCAGTATGGTTAAAGTGGTAAATCCTTCTTCCTTCAATAAGATATTGGAAATGTGTCTGCTCATTCATACATCCACTCATTTACATATTCATTCAACAAACATTCATTCTCCTCACTCTGAGTAGTGAAATACAAGCATGATGTTTGAACTGGATTCATACCCTTGCTGCTCCCCAACTAAAGGCAGGGGAAACTATGTGAATCTTCAGCTTCCTTGTCTATAAGCTTAGGTTGACTGTTATAAGTTTGACATGGGGCTTAATAATGTATGTAAGGCATTTTCCACTGTGCAAAGACACACACGTTATCATTATTATTGCAAGATGCAATGTCTCTCCACTTGGGAATAGAAAAGCAGTAGGAGAATTGAAATAGACATATACCAGAGAATCCAGAAAATTGCAATATAGCCAAGAAGTAAATGCTATATAACATGATCCACACACTATGGGTGCTGCTGCAATATAAAAATAGGGAAGGACTTTTAGATAAAGGGCAAACAATAGGAAAGATGCCTCCTGTCCACTGTGGTGTCTGGAGCCTACCATTCCTTTGTTTAGTATATGCAGTCTGGTGAACATTTCCCTGGTAACCATCATTAATTTAGGGACCTATGACATCTGTGCAGTTTAAGTAAGACCAGAGCTCAAACCCCAAAGCACATAGAACATGATTTCCTATTCAGTACATTTGAATAGGACCATATCCACCTCTGATCTTTGATTCATGAACTCCATGGGACTAATTGACCCTGGGTTGTTGCCCTCTTTGATAGCACGCATGGTAGAGCTTGGGTGTGTTTGGGCTTGCTCAGTGTTCTTATATCCAGAAAATCCAAATTAGATTTTTGTCATTAGCTTGTCAAGCTTGTCTTAAGCCAACTTAATGAGGTCTGCAGTGGAATGTCTTTTATGTTCTGCGGCCTTTTATGCTCAGCCTTGGTTACCCTCAACTGTGGCTGAGGAATTAACGGAGTTAACACGGTGTTCGCTTGAGGTCTGCTGTTTTGGAAAACACACCTCGTATGTGTTTGGGTATTTAAATTCTGTTTTCTAGCTTTTAGGGTTTATATCCTCGTGGTGCATTCAAGTGCTAGGGAAATAAGACCAGATGGATGTGACAAGCAGCCATTCGGCAAATTGCGTACACATTACATTTCAGAAAGCCAGTGTACATATGTCTGTCTGGATGTGTTCATATGTTGGATTATTTTTGTTGCATCCAAATGGTTGGGATTTCAGTGAAGCAGTTACCTAGAATGTCAGTACAAGAATTCCTCTTGAGGGAAAAGCAGAGCCTGGTGCAGAGCTGTTTTGTCAATCGGGAAATAGCAGAATGATCCCTGTACATTTTTCTGCCTTCCTGTGGTTTTCCTATGGTACTGGCTACACCACAACGTTATATTATAAATGCATTTGTTGTCTATCCTCCCCTGCAATGTAAAGTCTACAAGGAACAGACAGTTATTTGCCATTAAGTACTACAGTGTTTGGCATGTGGTCAGGCCTCTATATGTAATAAGGAATAAATTTGCCATCACTGAGATAATTAAATGGTATTTCATTCTCCCTTATGATAAAGCCAGCATAACAAAATTTTCTTTGTCTTTTACATGATGGACATGTGATTGTGAATAATGCTAATGATGATGCCTGATATTTGTATGACGTTTGCTACATGCCAAACACTGTTCTCAGCACTTTACATTTAATCAAACAGAAATACTTTGAAGCAGGGGTGACTATTGTCCCAATTTTGTGAATGGGGAAACTGAAATGTACATACTGCATGGCAGAGCCACATTGGGATCCACTAGCCTGATCGACGTTGAATATTATTGAAATGTGGCTTCCAGTGTTTGAAAATAATACATCTCAGGATTGTATCCACCCTTTCAATTAGCAAATCCCATCACATAACCATGATCTATTCATTTCGTATTGTTCTTAAATGTGCTATTCAATTCAGCCCAGCAGTGCAAGGAGAATTGCTCCCATTTTTACTCTAAGATGCGGGAATCTGTCCAGTCATTCATTTCTCATATTTTGAATTGCTTCTTCATTGATCTCCCTGCCTACTCTTCAGTGAGAAAGGAAAAAGAAAGGAAACTACATGATTAATGCTATAAATTAGCACTGGGGAGTTCTGTGCTTGTTAAAATATTGCGCTAACAAGCCCAAAGCATATTGTCAAGCTAAATGGAAAATTTGACACTGAGGGTTTTTAATCTAGACTTATTCATGGTTACTCAAGTTCATGTGATACAAATTTTGACAGAATGATGAAATTTAAACTTTGAAATTGACATACAGGGCTATGACATTTAACAGCGAATGTGTCTGGCTAGTTGATTTCATTAGGTTTATGTTAAAAATTATTTAAGGATTCCTCAGTACAGAACCGATATGATATAGGCTCTGTTCTAGGTGAATGCTGGATAAAAAGATGGAGAAGCCAAAACTGAATTGTAAATCCCCTATAAAGACTGATGACCATAACCTCCAGAGACAAAGTGAACAGTGTATAGAATGTACTAGCGGATAAAGCTTTAGAACAATGGTACAACTTTCAGGAATGCATTTGTGTGCTGGAGGAACAGTGTACATAGCCAAGGACACCAGGTCTTCAGTGGGATTAGGAAATTTTCACATTGCCTGTACATTTTCTTCAAAACCTTTCCTAGTATCCATCCACACAACAGTTTGATTTCATTAGTTCACTTGTCCCTTCTGCCTCTACTGATCAGATGCCCAAATCAATTTTCTTGTATCCATTCCTCACCAAAACTAATCAGTTCCATGAAATCCCATTGAAAATGAAATAGCTTTATTTGGAGTTTATATAATCCTGTTGTTTCCTTTTGTGTAATATGCAATTATATGTCATACAATCTTGCTATTACCTTATGTGGTAAAATGCCAATTCTGATACCCCAAACTGAGACCATTCTTGTGAATTGCTGAGCAACAGTAAGGGCATGGTAACAAACTCTAACCATGATATCTATAATTAGACATCATTATTTGTGAACATATTCAAATATATTGGAAGGAAACTGAAATAAGTCACTTTACACATGACCTTCTAGATGACCTCATGGTTTTTCAATCAGGGCTAGATCCACATAATCATACTTATATTAAATGATGCTCCTGGACTCCCTCAGGCTGTCTATAATCTATTTCCTTATGTATTTCTCTACCTAGATTATGAAATCAACTGGTCCCCAATTAACAATTATCATCATGATAATCATATCTCCAAACCACTGCCAATGTTTGCCTATAAAGGATGTGATTTTGAGAGTTAAATAAATAAGAAACATGAAATGTGACTTAAATAGAACTGAAGATGTATCCACATCATTCTTATCAACTAAATGTCTACTTTTCCATCCTGTATCCCAAATTAGAACCATTCTCATCTTTGAATGGCTTACACTTGGGGTAGACAAGCATGATTTTTTAAACTAATATTTTATGCTCCCAGGCTTGTATAATATTTGAAAGATACTGATTTTGTGACTATTTTATGCTATAGAAATTTTTTAAAATTCTTTTCTGAACAATGTCTCCTTATGTAGCCAAGGCTGATCTCAAACTTGTAGTCTTCCTGCCTCAGCCTTTGAGTTTTGGGATAACAATGATGCCCATTACATTTATCTAGACAGCATTTTAAATTAAAACTCATATATCTATATATGTCATGTTTTCAAATACATATATATCATATATAAATTTTATATGAATCTTAGAATGATTCAGTTGAGCTAATTAACATGCACTATTCCACAGATGTTTCTATCAGTTGAAAATACTTACAATATAATTTTTGTGACTTTTAAGCATTGTGTTCATTGTTAAGAACTATAGTCATTTTATTCACAACAGATCTTTTGAGCCTCTTTGTCCTAACTAAAATTTTGTAGCCTTTGAATACATTTCCTCTACTCCATCCCCCATCTCCTGGTGCCTGCCATTTTTACCCTCTTTGGTTTCATCCATGTTGTTGCAAATTCAGATTTTCTTCTATTAAAGGGCAAATAGCATCCCACTTTTAATTTATACTGCATTTTCTTTATCCATTCATCTCAATTGAAAGTTAGGTTAATATGAATAAAGCTGCAGTGAACATGAGCACATTGATACATCATCTGTCCATGAACTCATTTCATTTCCTTTGTATTTATACCCAATATGGAATTGCTGGGTTCCATAATGGCTGTGCTAATTTAGGCTCCCACCAATGGTATACCAAGGTTCTCGTTTCTCTAAATCATTACCAGTGCATTATCTTTTGTTTAGGGTTTGTTGTTGTTTTGTTGCTGGGGTTAGTTTTTTGAGACAGAATTTCCCTGTAACCCCAGCTAGCCTGGAACTCGCTATGTAGACCAAGCTGATCTTGATCTCATTGAGATCCTCCTGCCTCTGCCTCCTGAGTCCTGGGATTAAAGGCATGTGCCAGCATACCTGGGCCTTGCATTATCCTTTGATATAACACCATTCTGAAAGTTGTGAAGTCATATCTAAATGTGGTTTTAATTTGCATTTTTCTGATAATTAGTAATAATGAGCATCTTTTCACATACTTGGTCTGTATGTTGTTTATTAAGAAATCTCTTTAAAGGATTTAACTCATTATTTAATTGTGCTATTTGGTTTCTTGCTGTTAGGCTGTTTGAGTTCCTTATATATGTCACATGTATTGGCTACTTATCAGATATAAAGCTTGCAGATACTCTCTCCCATTCCGTCTTTACAATTGCTGGGCAGAGGCTTTTCAGTTTGATGTCATGCCCCTTTGCTCTTTTTCACTTCTTTCTCTGTGCTTGGGACCATATTAAAAAATCTTTCCCTATGGTAGGTCAGAGATAACTAACCTCAGTGGGTTATAAAGGGAAAATAAAAGAAGAGGCTAAGAAATTAGAGAGATGAACATGTGTGCAGATCTAGGAGAAGGTGGGGGGGGAATGCTGGGAGCTATATGATTAAAATGCATTATATATATGTATGAAATTCTCAAAGAATACATAAATAAATGTTTTTAACATCATAGATCAGTCCAATTTCAGTGAGATATCGCTATATGTTTTCTTCTCGTAGTTTTTTAATTTTAGGACTTTGATTTAAGACTTTAACCATTTAGATTTCTATATGGCATGAGATGCATTAGTTTCCTTTTTCTGCATGTAGATGCCCAATTTTCCCAACGTTGTGTTTGAAAGAGACAAGCTTTCTATATTGTATTAATGACACCTTTGTTGAAAATCAATTGACTGTTAAAATGTTCATTTCTTGGCTTTCTAGTGCGCTCCATTGATCTAGTTGTCTGTTTTTATACCAGTGCTGTACTGCTTTATTATAGCTTTGTGTATCTTAAAGCCAGGGGTTCTGATGCCTCCACCTTTTTTTCTAACCGAAGATTTTTGTGTACTTATATGAATTTTTGGATTTTTCCATTTTTGTGAAAAATATAATTTCGATGGGATTATATTAAACCTGCAGCTCACACTGGGTAGTATGTGCATTCTAGTAAGAGCAATTCTTATTAGGAACATGGGAACATAGGAAATCTTCCCACCTAGCTGTGTCTTCAATTCCTTTCATCTGTTTCATAGGTCTAGTGCTTAGGTCTTACATTTCCTTGAATGGATTTATTCATAAAATTTATGTTTTGCTTTGTTATCTATTATAAATAAGATTATTTTCATGACAGTCTATTATTAGTGTTTAGAAATGCTGAAACAGGAACCTAAAACAATGGACACCAAATAATTAAACATTCCCCAAGAATCCCATGCTGGGGAAAGAAAGGGCTTTACCGTGTGGAAGAGGAACTCACCTCTCAGGAAGGGATTTCTCACAGGTCTGACAGTGTGTCACAACTATGTTGACAAGTGCGTATCTCCTGGTTTTTATTTCATCTGTTCCATGAAATCATCACCGCTACGGGAAAGCTGGAGAGAACTAGGAGCCCTTTTCTGCCCAGTTTGAACAAACTATAAATCCATTTTCCTTTATGAATTTGTTTCTTAATTTCTTTTGAAATACATGGAAACTAAGGTACTAGGTTTATGAGCTTTGGAAATGTAAATAAAAACAAAACAAACAAGCAAACAAAAATGCCACATTTAACTATACTTAAAAATGAAACCAACCAACTG
>NW_008337073.1:1702120-1774489 GCF_000622305.1 Nannospalax galili | reverse complement strand
AAATTGCCTTGGCAAGGTTTTTTTTTTTTTTCTTTTGTATGATTTTAAATTTTGAAACTGACCATAGTTCAAATACAACTGTATATCATTAGCATTACAACGAAGCCCTGTAAGAAGTACAAATTGCTAGACCCTGGAATCCTCTGGATTGCTGAGAACATGCTTTGCCTTAGCCAATGATGGACAAAGCCTAGAGAAAATCTTGTATTTACTGGATTCATAAAATGGTCCCTTTCCTTCATAGCCAAAGGGGCCATTCTCAGAAGAACACAGGCTGTCAAAAGATCTGCCAATAAAACATTAGCTTGTGGTATGTTTGCTGTATATTGGGATGTGCCTTTCTAAACATTTTCTTTTTAAAATTAGCCCAAAATGCCATGCACTAGGTCCCAAGGAGGAAGAAGATGAAGATTGAATAACATTCAGCAGGATTGCCCTGTGCTTGGGATAAGTCTTATGATACAGGCTCAGTGAGGTCAGTTGGAAACCTATCCAAAGCAGTAAAAACTTCCTGAGCAGCATGATTATAAACTCAACTAAGCATGTTTGCTAAGGAAATCCATACACGAAGGCTTTCTTTCTTCGTTTTCCTCTTCTCTCAATTTCAATGTGATGTGCCAGCAGTGTGTGTGGAAAGTACTGATGTGGCATCAAGAAAGCAAGTCAAGATAGGTAGGTTTTGATGGCAATGAATGGATGAACGTAAATGAGTGTTGGATAAGGATGGACAGGTCCAATACCTGTGCCACACAGAGAGAACAAAGGGGCGTAAGCCAATGCCGACCTTCACATTCCTACAGAATCTGTTATTTGGTAATGAATGTTTCCTTTCCCACCTCATGTGCCAAGAAACCAAAGCACACCTTGTGAAATAACTGTCATCCATCAGAAGTTCAAAGCTGAATGCAAATTGAGAAAATCAAATAATATTTTTAAAGAAGCATTGTTTCTTAAGGTTCTAAGTGCTATATGGACAGCTTTTAAATATAGCTCAATATTTCTGGGTACACTAACCTGACTCAATAGGCCTTAACATATATATCATAATGCATGAAAT
This sequence comes from Nannospalax galili, assembly GCF_000622305.1. Taxonomy (NCBI): domain Eukaryota; kingdom Metazoa; phylum Chordata; class Mammalia; order Rodentia; family Spalacidae; genus Nannospalax; species Nannospalax galili. Next base: position 1,773,432 of record NW_008337073.1, on the reverse strand, counting down.
CCAGTTTGGAAGGGCTATCAGGGATGTGGGTGGAGGAAGGGAATACAAAAAAGGTGACTAAGATGTTTTATATAAAATGCACAAAAATTTAATAAAAGTATACATTAAAAATAAAATAGAAAGCAAAAAAATAATAGCTGAATATTATGCTATCATGGATTGGGAAGGAAGTATCATATTTTGTGGTTCTTCCTTTAATACGTATCTTAAGTATCACACCTTTATCCACATGTAAAGCTGAGGCAGGCTGACATTTACCTTACCGAATCCTAGAACCACAAAATTGTAGAATCTTCATTGATATTATTGAAGAGGTGAACAGAGTGACCTTCACTGAGCTCCTACAGTGCTTAGTGTGTACCCTATAATTACCCAAACAACATAGTGATAATATTACTGCTTTAAAGAAGAGAAAACAGAGTTAATTGGTTAAGTCATCTTTTGCAATGTTGCCCACAACAGATTTTAAAATGAGGACTGACCCTGACAAAACACATTCTTTCTGCCATGCCAGCATATTTTACTATCTCAAGAGGTGGTTTCCGCTGAAATCATAAAATCAGTTGTATGGTCCATTGTTAAGGAAAACACTAAGTGGGATCCCATTTTTAAACTGAGGGTCCCCAGTCCTTTTCATAATTAAATTACCAAGCCCAGCATTTGGTAGGACATCTAGAAAACTGTAGAAAGGCAGCTAAAAGAAGGAGATTTTACAAAGAAAATAAAGATATTGTATCTGAGTACCTGGTGGCTTTTAAAAGAAGTAAAAGGAAGACATTTGACTTTCTTCTTTATTTCTATTTAAAAGCGAAAGGGAGTGGGTGGTATGGGCTAACGGGTAAGTGGAGAATGTTCATATGGTGATAATGAACCAGGCAGAAAGCAGAGCAAAGGAAAGGAAGTATGGAGTTACTTTTCCATCTCCCTGGCCATTGTACCCTTCGCTGAGAACATTCCGTTTGGCTTTCAGACTAGGGTTGTCATGCGAGAAGTGAACGCTAATTTCATATTTTCTCCTAACTTTCTTTTGGGGATAAGCATTTGGGTTTTCTGCTGTTTATTGTTTCAAAGGCATCTATATGCTAATACATTTTATGCTAATTATTTTCATGTTTGCCCCTCAGGTTCTGCTTCGTATCACCCACCAGGGAGGATCATCTCTCATGAAAACTTTCAAATTTGATTTTGAAAATTTATTCAGAAAAACTTAAGCCATGCTTTCTCCCAACACAAGAAATAATATGCTCCAGAGACTCCTCTAATTCACAGAAAATGGACTGGGATAACATTTGGGCTCTCATACTACCACAGTCCCCTGGAGAAGGACAGGAAGGTACACAAAGCATTTAACATTCTGACATTGAAATGTTGGAGAATGATTAAAATCACAATCTAATGATATGCTGTGAGAAATCGCTAAATTACCAGATGTGATCCAGGAAGGATAAAGGAAAGATTCTATTCGTTCTCTACACAACATCTGAGTGTGTCCTCTGCTTCTACTGCTATAAATGCCACATCTTAATTGTATGCCACCTTTCCTTTAGCACTATTTCTGAAAGTTAATTGTAATGATAACACCTGCAGCTGAGTTTGTGCTTACAGGAAGAGTCAGGTACTGCAAAACTCTCATGTAGTAATCTAGCTTGATGTTTTCCAGCACAATCATGATATTTTCTTTATGAAATTGTCATTTGTTTTGTGAGCAGATTACTCTTTGGGAAAAGAATAGAAATTAGTCAATTAACCTGTCTTAAAAATATTTTTCAGGGCATCCTTCTTTTGAAGATGAATAGGCTTAAAAATATAATTCTTGACATAGTATATTAAATTAAGCTGATTTTGGAGGATGTTAAAAATCACTCTTGGTAAGAAATTGGATTCCTTTTGTTCCCAAGAACTTGAGAGGTGCCAAGACCCCATATTCTCCTTCTCTGCATTGTTCTCTGTCCCACTCTGTGCTTTTAAAAAGCAGTGAAGCTGAAACACGAGGGGAGGGGAGCCATACTGCAGAATCAAGCTCATTTTGTGACCAGTCTCTTCGTTACCTATTCATCTTTCTACCTTTCATCAACTGCACCTGATTGCCTTTCTATTTTTTAAATGCTCTCCCTGTTAGCCCTTAACAGTGACATCATTCTTCAAGAAGTGCAGCCCAACTGCTGGTATTTCTCCTACTGACTCATTTTAATGGCTCTTGAGCTCTGAGACAGCTTTGTCAGTAGGAGAGTTTCTTTTCAGGCTTAGGAAAAAGGCTCTTCTGCAAAGGAGCCTGAGAAGTTAAAGAAGCTCTCTTTAGACAGAAGGAGATCCAAGGAATGGAGCCAGCAGACAGGTGAAGATGGGTTCCTGGACAATATGTACCAGAGTGCCAATCAGCATTTGGACACTTACAAGTGTCATCTGTAAACAAGATGAGCCATTGCTGGAGATATAGTTAGTAAATCGGACAAAATAAATGTTTGTCAACTAATGATAAAATAGTAGTTTGTTGAAACCTAGCAGTGTTTGGTACATTTTGCTGCAATCAAAGACCTGCGGTGTTTTGTGTGGTATGCTCTGGTGACCCATCATTATTTTCTTTATTCTACCTACTTGCCTGTGATAATAACAAAATAGCTACACATTTTCTCTGTTAAAGTTCTATCTGAAGAGTGATTCATCAAACTAACGCATTTGCCCTTAATGTAGCTCCAGCTAAGAAAAAATATCCTCTCCATGATTTTTTTTCAGTGCAAATTTGAAGATAACTCAAATTAAAAAAGCAATTTGCATGCCATTAGGCACCAGAATGGATCAGGTCCTTCTGAACCATGAATAGACATTAAAGAGGCTGCTGTGAGTCTATTCCGTTCTTCATAAGCTAAATTTTATGAAGACAGGAAAGACATCTAAAAACAATCAGTCCAAAGCTATAGAAATACAACTGGTGTAATCTGTTGAGCTGTAAACGTTTGGTGCCCATGGCTCAGTCTACAAGAGTAGTAACATTTGGCTCAGCACTCCTGCAGAGACACTCTGTGACTGAGGACTGGCTGTTCTATGGTCATGCCTGTGCAGCACAGTTCAAAACTCAGAGCTTTGGAAGAAATATGAAATAAGAATAAGACTTGGTTTGAGCCCTAGGTTCAATGCTCGCAAATTTTCAAACCTCCCTGATCCCCATCTCAGGTTTGCTTCATTTACATTGTCTATGAGGATGGAATGAGATAAAGGATTTGTTAAACGTTCACATATAGTAAGTGCTCAACTAATGGATGTTACTATGATCCATTATCTTCTATTATCATTGTTAATATAAGTGTAATGTTACTTGTTATTTTCATGATTAGTGATGTTAATGACCAGTAAAGACTCTGAAGTTTTCCTCTAGAGCAATATAAGCAGTTCAAATCAAAGAGATGAATATGAAACACTTTCTGCCAGTAAAACAGATTACAAAAATTAAAATGTGGGAAACTTCATGTGTTAAATGTAACTCAGTGGCAGCCTATATCACAAAGTTCCAATGAGAGCTTTTTTAATTTATAAGTTCTAAGATATTGTATAAGATGGGAAGTCTTAAATTTCTCCACCAATTTTATTGCTTTTATCTGGCCAATTTCAAATATTCATGTGAGATGGAAAGAAAAAAGTTATTACAAGCAAGAAATTTCTGCCCTCACTGCCAAGAATCCAGATGTCTAGCTAATGAGTTTTCTTTTTTCCCTTTGTTGGGGGTACTTGACATTACGCAGAGCCTTCTTGTAGTTGGCTTCCTGTGTTGCAAGAAGTGATGGCCTGTGGATTACAGGGTTGTAGAACTGATCAGCACGAAGGCTGTCCATAGGAAGACACATCTTGCTCGTTGAAAAGCTCTAGCCAGCTGCCAAGATAGCCTCATGGGTCCATAACATCTTAGGAAAGCATGCAGACAGGTCTCAAGGCCACTAAAAAGTTTTAGCTCTACTGCTAAACAAGAGTAAACAGGCTTGTGTTTGCTTCCCCACAGAAAGAGAAGTCAGATGTTAATTAAAACTTTGCGGAGTTGGAAAGGATCATGCCATTCTGTATTGAAAAGTCAGCTTTGACTTCTAATTGCATGCCAATAAAGGAGAAGAGAGAGAAAGGAAAAAAGACCCAGGACTACATTTGCTAACAAAGGTTCTTGTTGCATACAAATCTCACTTAAAGAAAAACCTTTTTCCCCCTTTGTATTTCGAAGGACTTTAATGACAATAGAGCCTTTTGTAATATCTTTAATGGATGTTTGTATGCTTTATTAAATTTCACTCTTTCCTGTGGGTTTTCCCTCTTTCTTGAAGCCATTCCTCAATAGAAATGTTAGCAGGAAATTAGTGCCCATATTATACTGTGTTTTCTGGCATTTCATTTTAATCACATTCCCTGGATCAAACTACAGCATCATCACTTACCTTTCCCAGTACTTAGCATATAGTCGAAGTGAACTAAGTAGTAATTAAAAGGAAATAACCTCACTACAATTATAGTGGTGCTTTCCTAAGTTGCTTTTTCCATTCTGTCAGTCTTCAGTGGGAAGAAGTTGGTGTAATTTCCCTTCAAACAGGGACGACTTGGAATTGTTCACAGTCGCAAGTCAGAGAACAAAGTAAGAGAGATGATTTTCATTTGTAAGATTGCCTTCCTCTTATCTGGTGGTCTTGTCTCCCAGACTGTCTGTCTGTCTCTAGAAAGCAAAGTCAATAAAAATGATTAGAGTTGGCATCTCACAAATGTACACGCTTAAACCATGAAGCAGTAATGCTGTGCAGGAAATATTTTTCTGACCTTTTCAAATTGCATCCAACTGTCTCGGGAATTTCTCGGGGACTGGAGGTAATAAGGTTCAATCCGTTTTACTGTCTGCCTTCAAATTTAGTTCCTTCAGAGCTGGAACTTATCTATTCTTTGCATCCTGGCCCTGGCATCTATTCAGTACAGAAATCCATGCATCTCATCTCTCTCTCTCTCTTTTTTTTTTTGCCCCATCTCAGGCTTTTTAAAGGCTCATAGTATAGAATCTACAACCATGTCAACTTTCCCCTTCAAAAACAAAATATTAGCCCTCAAAGACTATGGACATGGTCCTTTGAGAAGTCCTTGTTGAATTTAATTAGTTTTTAAATTTCATCCTGTCTTAAATTTTAGTTTTTAACCTAAGTGATTTGTTGCTTCACTGGTCTTTATAGAAAACTTTTTTTTCAACTTAACTATACCATGGGCGATTATACAAAAGGGGCAATAACATCAGAGTCCTTTTGTTCTGGATGGATTTTTGCTTTTCTTCTCTGAGTCCAAAGGGAATGGACATGCTCTCTGGTAAGGAAGGGAATCATCCAAGTGTGACATGCTAAAAGGCAGCTGAGTGGCCTCGTTCTTCACTGTGCTCCTTTAAGGAGAACAGAAAACAGAAATTGGGGACACCTTTTTTGACCTGGTGAAAGCTTGGGGTGTCAGAAAGCCTTGACAAGGAGTTAAAGAGCTTCTCTCACTGTTCCTATGTACAGCATCTCCCTGCTGAATGTGGCTCGGTGTTCCCTCATTGGTAGGACACTCCAAACTCAACAGCACACTCTTGTTTTGTTGCCCCCCCCTCATGTCCTGCCTTCTGTAGACATTAGAATATTGGCTGGAATTTCATGTGGTCAATGGAGCTTGGAGCCTCTTTCTGGCTTGAGAGGCAAATTCATGGGCAAACAGCCATGAGGAGGAGAAAGTCTTTTGAAGTTGCCCTTCTAAGAGTCTGCTTTTGTTTGTGTAGTAATTTATTGAATTTGATCATCATACAATATTTAGCTTCATAAAAATGTGATTATTTCAGAAAACGCTGTTTAGAAATATAATTGGGGGAAAGGATGATGAAATCTCTTTTTATATTCACAGTAGTGTGCTTTTCCTTCAAAAAATAAGCTAATATACTTACGTCAAAATTTACCTTCCATAATATAGTTGATCTTTTCCATTTAAAACAATCATTAAAATTTTGGTAAAATATAAAATGAAATCTACAGAAAATGTTTAAGAGTAAGTTGTTATTTTGTCATTTGAAATTTAGTCCATCTTATTAACTGAGTTACAGTCTTGATATCCTTTTACAACCTGGGTGTGGTTACCTGGTACTTTATTCAATAAAGATGAAATATTAAAATTCTTTTTACAAATTCAGATTTACCTAATATTTGTAATAAGATTAGTATTTTATCACCATCTGAAGAGTAAAGATTTTCAGGTATGATAATTAAAGCAGATTTGTTTCTTGAGTGGAATTGCAATGTACCTGAGGGGTTGTGAATGCAGGTGAGTGTGTGTGTGTGTGTGTGTGTCCATGTAGGAGACGTGCATACTAGCCTGAAGTTGAGACTGGAAGGCAACAACCACACAGCCAAATGGATTCTAGTTTCTCTTTGTGGTTGCCATCTCTTACCTCATTGGAGATTTGGCTCTGCCTAGTAAGCCTTTCAGAACACAGAGTAGATACGGTCATCCCAAACTTAGTGCCGCCTCGTTCTCATTCCTAAGATATCGTCTTTTCCTATCTTCAGGACCCAGAAATAAAGCAAAGTTGCTGGATAGCCTTACTATTGAAATTGTACTGAGTTTGTATCGGGTTTTTTGCTTTGCTGGGTATTCCTAGGGTGACTGGGGAATGAAAAAACTTTCAGATCAACAGGCACAGAAGACTTAGGAGCCTAAATAACAGTGTCAAGATCAGTACTGGCTGTTTCTTATGACTACTATTGTCAGGTATCTGATAGACAGTAAGACAGGGACAATGGTCCTCAACTTACAAGGGGCGGAAAGTGAGGCTTAGCGAATGTAAAACCTGGATTTGTTTTGAAGTGGTCAAAAGATGGTGTGGCTGGGCACGGTGGCGCACGCCTTTAATCCTAGCACTGGGGAGGCAGAGACAGGTGGATCCTCTGTGAGTTTGAGGCCAGCCTGGTCTACAGAGTGAGTTCCAGGCAGCTGGAGCTACAGGGAGACCCTGTCTCAAAAAGCCAAAAAATAAAATAAAAATAAAAATAGTGTGAAGAGGACTATTTTATATGAGAAAGAACAAAATCCCTCCCGTTCTTTCTCCTCTCCCTTCATCTCCTCCTCTTCCTCCTTCTTACTTTGTTTCTCCACTGTTTTTCTTTTCCCAAAGAGAGAACAGAATAAGGCCACCTTGTTAAGGCACCACCTCCTTGAGTCTTCTTTGATAGGACAGCCATTTTTTTCTTCCTGTCACAGAGTCACTTTCAATAGAGCTAGGAATTTAATTGTTTGGAGTTTTAATAGTGGCCAAGAGTTCTGACTAGTGGCTATCATCACATACTTTTCTTATTAATGACACAGGGAGCAGAAGAATGCCACTCTCACAAGATCACATTAACTCTGCCTGTTTCAGTTTGTGATAATAACAGTCCAAGGTCAAAAGGGAGAAAAGAGTGAATTGGGGCAAGAGTGTGCTCAGAGGTATTTTTGTGGGCAACCCAGGAAAACTTGTTTCTATAAAAATGATGTTTGTCTCTCAGGATATGTAGGAAATTGCATTCCTTCAAATAGACAACTGTGGTTTTGCTTTTCATTTGCTTCAGACATCTCTATAACAAAAATAAACATTCTTGATTGCCAACGCAGGCTTGTTATTGTGATGTCCGCTCAGTGGAGATATTGATGCACAGGGATTCAATTTCCCTCTTATGGCGATGTCTAATGTGCTTCACTTTGCAGCTCAGGGACGGGACTCAGTTACTTTTTCAGGGTAAACTGGGCTTCTTAAGTTGCCACAGCATCACTCAGGCTTGGAAGCCAGGGCGGGCTCCCGACACACACATCTTGTGTTCCCAGGCATATCAATGGATAGGATATCGATTCAAATCCAAGCAGAGAAGTAGAATCTTGAAAGCTATCCCTCACCATTTACAGTAAACACATTCTTCCTAAAGTAGATGCTTGGAAAATCCAGTCAGCATCCCACTTGGAACTAATATCTGCCTTTAAAAAATTTCAGACAGAACTACATAGGAAAAAATTTAGCATAGTTTTAAATGCAAATATGATTTCAAAGCCTCTTTCTCTCTCTCTCTCTCTCTCTCTCTCTCTCTCTCTCTCTCTGTCCTTCCCTCTTTTGGGTCTGAGGTCTCTTAAATATGCCTGCAGTCTCAGTTCAGGGTTCATGAAAGATTTTGTGCTTTGCACAAGGTCGCTTTAATTGTCACTATCAACTTTATTGGAAACACACTCAAAATAGTATGAGCAAACACGAATAAATCATTCTGAAACTTCTTGTCACACCCAGATCTTCTCAGTCCTCTGCTAGCTGATGGCAAGGGCTCAGCCTGTGGTTTCAGTGTGGAGCACCTGCCTATGTGCTGTGATCTGCTGGTAATCTCCTCTTACTGTTGAGGGCTGAAGCAGTATTTATTTTTCCTTAATTGGAACCCCACTGACACCCTGTGGGATTTTCCGTCTTGGCAAGACAATATATCCATATAGACCTTGAGCATTGTCGCCGTGGTTGGTTGCAATATTATAGTCAGAAATACCAACATTGGGATCAAAATTAAACCATCACCTAGGCTAATGGAGTTTCCAGAGTTTTTCAATAGTGTTAGGAACTCTGGATTTTTCTCAGTGTTTATCTTCAGGGTTAAGGCAGCACAGCACAAGCTCAGGTTGAACACACTGTGTCGTTCTTTCTTCTGCTTTGGTTCTTCATTTCATCGCTTCAGTGGAGGAGAAGTATGAGAGTAACTGACAGCATTGACAACCATTACCCACACTGAACAAGCGAACAGTAAACACCAGCAGTACGGCACTCTCCATAAATAGTTATGTATTTTTTTTATTCCTTTCTAAGTAAGCAAATATATCAAGATGCCTGGAAAACCTTACTTTTATTACAATTAAATCACTTAGAGTTCACAGCTCAATCCTGATGATCTTAACTTTGGGTGTTCCAAACATGGTTCATTCCCTGAGGCATTCATGGACACTTGGTTGTGTGTTTATGGTTTCAGCATCTGCTTCTCCCTTGTGCTAATTTTATTTTTGTCATTGAAGTTCATGAAGACTTAATCATTAACCCTCTAATTTTCCAGGAAAAAAAAATGTTGATTTATTGAACTGGCTGTAGCAAAAGAAGATCAATCTGACATTGTAGGTTAATAGTAGGGAACAAAATACATCCATAATTAGGAGAGAAAAGGACTTTCCTTCTTCCTACCAGTGTATAATAAAAAGCCCCTCACCAAAGTGTCTTGGAAAATAATGCATTCAGACTGAGTCGAATTACCGCCTAGCAGATTCTATTTATCTGTAGCTTAAAAAGCAGCTGCGGTTTTTGTAAAAAGCAATGAATGTGGCATTCTTACTTAAAGGTAGAAGAAAAAGAACACCCCTTGTTTTGTAATAAGGGGATTTTCAATTTAAAAGAGAGAGCAAGCCTGTTGTGTGAAGTAGGGTTATTACAGTCACTGTATTCTATCTCACCCACCAGGAGGCTAATAATGAAGGGGCCGGGGGAAGGAGGCCAGTGCTATAAGGGTTATCTCACAACCTCAGATGCTGGATAAGTCGAAGGAGGCAGAACGGCTCCTGGATGACATTCAGAAAGACTAGAGCGATTATTTGGAAGCAAAAAACCACCTATTCTTTCCAAGGTAAACAGTTCATTTCATCTGTGTTTCAGTTCAAAAATATGTTTATATAAAGATATCTATAAAGTCTGCCTTTAAAAAATCCTTTTAGGTACATGAATATTGTCGAGACTTGCCCATCCAAAGGTTCAATGATACATCCTTAGAATCCTGCTTTAGACAAAGGATGCTCTTGGAGACCCATCACACCTAAAACCACGCTTTGAAGGATCTGCCAAGCTCACTTTTAATCATGAGAAAGAAATTACCCACATGGAGACAGCAGAAAATGAGAAAGTAGAGCTCGTGCTGCGAATAATTCCAGTGAGTGCCAAGGGGCTAGTTGAGGAATGGCTTCATGAGGTGAATATCTTTAGCTCATACTTAGGGTTTGGTTAGTGTATAATCATTTTCTCTTTTAGGAGTGATGACGATCCTAAGTGTATTTCCCAAGCACGGAATGCTCAGGGCATTTGTCAGGATGTTGACAGATTTAATATCAGCCTCACCCTTGCTGTTATTTACGATGACTAATTTTACATTTGCAAATATGCAGAAATCAATTTAGGTGGAAAGGCTCTCTGAGCCCTGCATCTGTCACTAGTTGTCTGTCCTTATGTGCAGTACTGTGTTGTGTGTATGTCCAGCAATTTCTGTCTCTGTGTGCCTACGTGCCCATGTTCTTGTCTCCCCTCTGTTGAGAACATACGCTAGAAGAATTAGTCAAATGGTGAATCCCTGAGGTGGGAACCAAGACTTTCATCTGATTTTTGGAACAGGGAAGAAAAATATGAACGTACCATACCATGATTAATGGTCACTGAATTTTCAATTCATATGAAGAGAGGGAGGATGTAGAGGCTACAAGCAGTCAAGTAAGAGAACCACCTTTTCCCTTTGGGACAAGCAGGCTTCAAATTAAGCATCATTTTCAGTGTGAAATTAGTTTGAAATCCCACTGCCCCTCCTTTTGGTGCCTGATTTAACCCCTTTATGCTTGTTTTATAAAAGGGATCTTTTCCATCCCAGCTTTGTGGCTGACTTTATCCCCAATAACCCATAGACCCTCTTTGTCTCATTGTTCTAAAGATGAGATTCAAGAAAAACAATAGTTTACAATTTTAAGATTATTACTCATAGGATTCAAATTTGTCATTTTTTTTGTGTGTGTGCCAAACTAATGTTTCAGCAAGATAAGTAGATAGATAAATGATAGTTTTCTTTTTCTTTTTTGAAGACTTATTTTGCCAGGGAGAAGGGACAGGGACAGCCAAGGGTCTTTGTGAGTCACAGAGAAAGAATGCAGCAAAACCCCTGTTCTGTCCCGAGTCTCTTATTTCCCACATAACCAAGTCACAGGATCACCATGCCAACCTTAAGCAATTTTGGCTTCCAACAATCCTGTGTCTGGGCTCTTTCAAACAACGCTTCAATCCTGGTCCAAAGAACTAAGGCCCAAACTTGTAGAAAGAATGCGTTCGCTGAGAAGATGCCAGGCTGCCTTCCTGTTGGTATTCATGCTCAATGCCACAGTTCAGCATCATCAGGGTCTAGGATGTGGATGATTCCCTTCCTGGGGTGTGGGGACTTCTGGGGCAAGGGAAAGCACTGAAATGGCTAAAGAAGCAGTTATTCTTCCAATGTGTTTTCAGAAAGACAAGGCAGGAGAGTTCTTTGATACCTTCTCTATGGGAAGGGCAGACTTGGTAAAGTAGGGGAGCCAGCTGGGGGTGAGTTGTGGTGGAGAAGGGAGCCAGCTGAGGGGTGGAGTGAGACAGGGGAGGTAGCCAGCTGGGGGCAGAGGCAGAGGTGGAGCTGGGGCGGTAAAAGGTGGAAGCAGATGAGCAGCTGTGTTTATTTTAAAACGTATCATTTAACCCTCACCTAAAAACAAATTGGAGAGGTTTGAGAGTGCATTAATCTGGACCCAATTAGCATGTCTTTCTCCTTCAAAAAGTGCAACCTGAGATTAATGAATATAAACTAGAGTTTCAGATGCAGTGCTTAAATCATTTGCATGTTCATGCATGATAATTGAATTTATGTATGCACTTCCTTTCATTTAACTATTTCCAGTCTCCTTAGGATTCATACAAACCAAAATTTCATTACAATAACTTCTAGATGGAAATAGATGGCCTAGCCTTTTACTCTTAAGGGAACGAACTTAGGTTCCTGGGGTTTTCTACATTTGAATTTGAACAGTACATTTTTTTTCTACTGCAGAGGGCAGTTTATAATAGTGTGGAATGCATCTTCAGGAGTTGGTAAATACGTACTTCAGGTTCATTTTTGAAAGGGCAGAAAATGATGGAAACTTAAGGCACCAAGCTTTCTTCACTCCCTGAGAGCTGGGCTTTAGTGTGGCCACCCGTAAGCGTTTTAATACCACCAAGAGCAACGCCTGTTAATGCACCATAAAGAATAATCTGGAAGTCTAGACCTGCATTATTTAGATCACGGAGAGTTCTGAGTGTGTGGCATTGTTTCTCGCAGAGGTAGGTTCTTGTTTCTGTTGAAAGGGATGGGGATGGCACCAGCCTCTGTGAAAGGCTACAGATGAGCAGGGTAGCACTCATGGACCCTACGTACTGTGGGTTGGATCCTTCCTCATTTCCTTTTTTGTTACTTAGGTGTAGAGGCTTAATGAATACATAATGCAAGCAGGCGTTAAGGTTCTTCCTCTCTGCTTGCTCCTAAATGAAATGTCTAAACACAGGTGGTGGGTATGTAGGAAAGCTTCCTGTGGGAGAAAGTAGATTCCAGAGGCTTGAAATAATTCCCTGGCTTTAGTTTGTATAGTGATATGTCTGTCTTCTGTCTTTCCTTATGTGTTTCCAAGTTCAATGTCCAAGTGATGAGCTTTTCTCTGGGAATTCTTCCCAGTGTCCTTTATTTCTGGTGAAATTCTATGGCTGAATGTTGCTGAGTGTCTTCAGGTCATGTTTCTGGTCTTTGTAGTAAGAATGTCGTTGAAGGTTAAAACTTGTTAATTTGTGATGTCACAATTTAAGTGTGCTTCTTGTCACTTATGTGTAGTTTGAAATGTTCCTTAATGTAGCATGAAATGATTGGTTAGCTTTGAAGTGGTTGTGAAGTCATGTGAAGAAAATAAGTTTTGCATCCGACCAAGATAAATTCACTCTAGTGCTTTATGGCTTTTTATTCCTATGTGATAGTAATAAAGTCTCATGTAGGGATGGAAGCCATGAAATACATTGTGAAAAACTCATCAACTAAGAAGGGGCCGTCAGTATAGATATTAGCCTGTGGACTGTGCTGGAGACACGAGCTAGTGGAGAGCTCTGCTGTATGCTTGGTGTTTCTTTGAATGTCTTTATTTTTAGGCTTTGACAGCTAAGGAATCTAGGTTACCAGAGTTGATTCATCTTCCTAATCATCGATTAACATGTACATTCAAGTCTGCACATTCCTGTTTATCATATATTTTTTTTCTCCCTTTTCTACTAATGAAGGTACTCTAGGGGGACTTTCATAGCCCGCCCACTGGTAGGCAGCATTCAATTCTTGTATGCCTTTTCTCACTAACTGTTCTTTCTTCTGAAACAAAGAAGAAATAGATACATCAGTCTTGTCCTCTTGGAAATGTGGTCCAGATTTCTCTACTCCCAAGCTCAGTGATAAATAAATAAATAATAAATAAATAATATACTTTGAGTGGACTATACACATATCTCCAGAGAGCCAAAGATCCTGGAGAGTTGCTTTTTCCTACAGGTGTGATGTATGCACTCTTTGGTATGAGAGGAAAGAAAGGCTTTGGAGGGGAGTTGGGTTCTGATCTCTTTACCACTTCAACTGTGTCCTAGTTTGTTCTTCATTGCTGTGACAAAATACTCTGACTAATACCAACTTGGGGAGGAAAGGGTTTATTCAGTTTACATCTCCCAGGTCACAGTTCAACAGGGAGCCCAAGGTAGGAACTCAGGACAGGAACCTGGAAGCAGGAGCTGGAGCACAGGCCATGGAGGAACGCTGCTTACTGGCTTGCTCCCCTGGTCCTGCTCAGCCTGCTTTTTTATGCAACACAGGCCCACCTGCCCAGCAGTGGCATCACCCACAGTGGGCTGGGCCCTCCCACATCACTCATCAAGAAGTTGCTCCTCAGACATGGCCGCAGGCCAGTCCAATAGAGACAATTCCCCAATTGAGGCTCCTTCAACCCAGGTGTGTCAAGTTGACACTAAAGCTATCCAGTATGAACTGTATGACTTGGGGCATGTGAATTACAGTCCATGGTACTCTTATCTTTAAAACTGGGCAGCATTGTTGTTGGTGACTCCAGCCTTGCAGGGCTGTTGTGAGGATTAAATGAATATATATACATATATATATGTATATATATATATAGTGCCTAACAAAGTAACTTAACTTTGTTTTTAAAGTTACTAACCTAACTTTGTTTTAAAAAGCTCATGAAATATGAGTTTTTCTTCCTTCCCTCTCCTCCTGTTCCCTCTCCCTCCCACTATATCCTTCCTTTCCTTTAGATGTTAGTCTCTGGATATTAGCACCTTTGGATCTAAGCAGAACCTTTGAGAAAGAACAGACTTCTTCAAGAATGTCTTCCTGTACCTCCTTTCCATATGGGGCTTGGTAGTTTAATTTACTTTTTACTTGATCTGTTTAACATTGACTATTGGCCTACATTCATTTTTTTCTGTTTCCTGAATATTTGTTTACTTGAACTGTTCTAATATTGACTGTTGAACTTAATTTTACTTAATTTTATTAACTTTTGTACTTTTTCAATGAGAATTCTAATAAAAGTTGTTGTACTATTGTCTCTTGTCTCTCCCTTTCCTCTACACAATGATATTTTGGCCTGTGTTTTGCAACTGTCTAGACTGTTATAAGAAGACAGAGGACACTTTCCTTAGAAAACGCTCGCTGCTTCTGCCATGAGGACTCTACCCTTTCCACCTCACAGCTCATTTACTTGTCGGTGTTACAGGGTGGGGTTGTCAATGATCATATTTGTGCCCTTTCATAGTCTTTCCCTTACTCATAATTAATCTATAGATTTTAGAGGTATCCAAATTCTAAATTTTAAATATTTAAAAGATAAATGATCATTGAAGTTGCAACTTCAAAGGACACAAATATGAAACTTAAGAATTACAGAATAATGCACATGTATTACTATCAAAATAGACAGACACAGTATTTGCATCCAGAATCCTTTTATTATTGTTGAATGTTTCCTTTGGCTCTTGGGCCTACTTATATGCCAGTTCCTAATTAATGGCTCCAGTATGTAGCAGGTATTCAAACATTTGTAAATCATTGAATGGAAAAGAAGAGAGAAGGAAGAGCAAAGGAAAAGAGGGAGAATGTGAGGGGAATAAAGAAGTAAAAGGCTATGTCATATGAGAAATTTTCTTCTATGGAGGAAGGGAAAACATATACACAGGTAAAGGCAAGAATGAGAGTTTAAGTATACTATTGATGATTAGCAGTAGGTCATTCAAGACAAAACATAATATGAATGGCACAGGCAAAATTAGTACAGGGATCTACAGCAAGACAAGTTCCCCAGAATCAGTGACAAACTCATATTAGGATATGGAGAATCAGCCACATTTCCATGGGCAAGAGTCAAAGATTTGAAAATTAATTTGCCAAGAAATTTCTGAGAAGCTCCTGTGAATGATTCTTGGAAAATTTTCCAACATGCAAAGTATTCTACCCTAGAGACCATACTTACTTCTAAAAATCTTCACAAGTATCATTAGAAGCAGAGAGCAGATTTTAATGGACACTGTTAGATTAATTAATGACCGCTGTGTCTCAGTGGGCTGCAATTAGCCGTTACCCTATGGGGTAGGCTGAGTCTAAGCTGCCAGCATGCCCGTGAGTTAAGAGATGGCCATGTATCTGTGTACACCCCACCTTTTGTGTGGTTGTATTTAAATTCTAATGTTTGGTGTAACTCTAAGGCAGCTTAGGAGAAAGTGATTAACTTCCAGAAGAGCTTAGTGCCTATCAGTTGACACTGACCTTCTTGGGTTTCTGCACTGACAATGCATCTCAGAGGACACTGCTAAGTCGCCCATAGTGCAGAATGCTGTGGTAAAAAACAATCTCATTCACAAATGAACGAGTAATCTCTCCACCTTGCCAGTGGCTGAGCACAAGCAGGAAACATAAGCATCAGGAAAGCGTGAAGTGATCCACTTGTGCCTTAATGAGAAAGTTTTACTCTTCAGAGGCTTCACCAACAACCCCACGATAGTCAATGGAAGATAGGATCTATGGGTTCTGGGTTTGGACAGTTTAAGAAAATCTACATTGTCCAACATATTAAAATCCCAAAATGACTTCATGGATTTATGGGGTCTCCTAAGAAAATGAAATAAGGAGCTCAGAATTCTCTCCTCCTTTAGTGGGACCATATACACTGAATTTATGACTCATAGAGCAGAAGCCGGTCAGTTTAGTCACAGGTGGGCCTCAGGAGGTATGTACTTTGTACGCTCTTTGCACAGGTGGGAAGGGACTCATGCTGACTTACATATTCTTTCTCTCTTTTAACTATCTTTTCTACCCATATCACCTAAATGTACATATGAGGCATGATGAAGGGACAATTTCAGCCTAAACTCTGGATCAAAATGGAGGTCTACACAGGAGAGCAAGGACCCCAAAATGCTGTGTGTAACAACGAACATGAGCCTTGGTCATAAAATGCAGGTTTACTATCTCTCAACCAATTCTTAGACTCACAGAAAAAATACATCAGGCTATCCTTACAACTACAATGCTGATGGCTAAAGGATGAAGTGGGATTGGGTTTGAGAACACCTGTCATTATTCTACTGGAGGCCCTTCCCCCTGTAACTTTCCCTGGAGGAGACTCATAGACCTGCGCCAATCCAGAGGCGGAGGGGTAGTGATGTCAGGCCTCTCCTTTCATCTTTAAGTACTTATCAGAAAGGACACAAATTGGTTTAGGTAGTATTAGTTTTTAACCATTCACTGTTTCATTCCTTTAATGTTCTTATTCTTAGGTTTGAGCCATACAAGACACATTTACGCAAAAGATGAAAAATATCGGAAGTATGTTTTAGCAGAAAATCAGCAAGCAATTTATTGGTAGTCTAAAATTAGGCTGTACAATGAAGGCTTAATTGGTGACTTAACTTCTTGCTTGAGGTCAAAGGCCTTGTAGCCACCCCAGGCCCATGTGGCCTACATTCACTACTGACTGCATCTGCCACCCTACCCCAGCTCATCTACTCATATTTTCTTCTTCCAAGAATATACTCAATGTGCTTCGACTTCAGAGCCTTTGAAGTTGCTACTTCTTCTAGAATAGTCTTTCTTTGTTCCTACCTGTGAGACTCTCTTTCTGTCTTAGAGCTCTGCTAAAAAATCTCTTATTCGTGAGATTTGCCATGATACCATCTATAAAATCATATTACCCTGTCTTCCTAGACGACTGATAACTCCCCAAATTGGCTGTTCCCCATGGCTAACACTGCTTCCTTCCAGTGTTCACTGTGTAATATACTACACATTTATTTTTGTTTCAGTATTATGTTATCACACTAGAACATAAGCTCCAGCAGGCCAGGGGATGAAGCTACCCCTGTTGTTGACTACTCTGACCCCACAACCTAGAATCACAGCTATTAATAGTAAACACTCTAACATTTGTTGATTTTGTTAGATATCTGAAAGATCTTTGCTGTAAACAATCTAGACACTGATATTATTTAGTACCACAAAGAATTTCTTATATTTCTCAGGTATGAACTAAATAGTATCTTGTAAAAGCTTTGCTTTTCTACTTTTCATTCTTAAAAACAATGCATCTTTGTTCCATCAACTTTATCCCTTTCCTTCTTAGAATAAATTCATAGTAGTAGAATTATTGAATCAGATGTTAAAAGATGAGTGGCACAGGCCTATAATCCCAATACTTGGGAGACTGAGGTAGGAAGATCACAAGTTCTGGGCCAGCCTGGGATACATATCAAGATCTGGCTTTGGGCTGGAGGACTCAAGCCCTTAAAGGCTCAAGCTCATGACCAAAAGCACGACTGAGTCTCAAAAGAAAAAAAACTAATGGTCATTTTTAATTGGCTCTTTACATGTTACCAAAACACCTTCCAGGAATGTTATTCCAATCCCACTCCTAGCAGAAGAATTCATTTCACATCTTAAATATCAGTAATGTGTTGATGCCTGCAGAATTAATCAGATCTTCCAGCTGTCTCCATCCTTTGATTTATTCCTTGTAGGAGTATCTGTCAACTTATGCTGTTTTCATTTGCTTGTTCACGTTTAGACTTTAAGATAGTATTTTAGAAATCAAAGGAAACCACAGATGATGGTGTCTAATTCTCCTGTGGTCCATCTGAGGATGTAGTCTATCACAATTCTGCTGGGAGCTAACAAGCCTAGGAATGACGGATTCTGCATATCTGACTCAAACCAGAATAGCAGAAACCACAAATCAGCTAAAAAGAATCAGAGCACACCATAGCACCCTTCAATATCAGCGTCTACTTGTTCCTTATTAAGATGAATGCCAAAATGTCCCCAGAATTATCTGTGGATATTGAGCGATAGATACATTTGTGATGTGTAGCATGTAACTTTCAAGTTATACTCCCCATTCTGCTTCTTGGACTAACTTGTTCTAGCACCTTTTGTTTGCCTCAGTCTCTTACATGGTCAATCTCTTTCTCATTTATCCAAGGAGTTTCATAACAGTAGAAGATAGTCATGAGAATAGCAGTGTTGACTGCAGTCCTTTGAATACAAATGGAACAAATATGTAGTCTCTTGGTAAAGAGAAAAGTTTGTGCTTTTTGGGAGCCAACACAAAATTTATGATTTCAAAAATTTGGAAGGGAAGAGTATTTAAACCCCCACATACACTTATATACTCCATTGGAGACATAGCAACATCTATTTTCACAGTTAAACATTATAATCTCCCATTTTAATGCAGAGAAATATACATTAGTATAAAACCTGGAATTAGGCTTTGCCTTTCTTTTGAAGTCTTCAAAATGAGTCCCATATGTTTTTTTCCAAATATTTTCATATGATTTCTCAACAGACAGGGTGTTCTTATCTTCTCATGAATTAGATTATTATGAGACTATCATAGCAGAAGATCAAATGGTGTTTAACATAATTGATAAACAAGCACAATTAATAGAACTCTGTTTCTAGACAGATTGTGAAGGATGAGTCAGTTAATAGGTTAAATACAACAATGTATTCTGGTAAGAGCCATCAGTATATATGCCTACGTCTCCTCCTGGATGCCTACTCGAATACAGGCAGTGTAAAAATTCCGAACTATTTACATAGAACACAGTATTGTTTACTGATCGACATTAATGTCTCTCAAGAAAATTTAAGAGCCAGGTAAAACAAACAAATGGCTCAAATTGACAGGAAAACTCTACCGAGAGCTATGAGAAATGATTTAACAGTTGTTTACTGTGGTAGTGTGCACAGATGTGTGTGTGTGGTTACATCCATTTGTTTCAGGAGTCTAGACTTGTTTGAATAAAGACAAAAGACACAAGGCTCACCTAAAGAAACCTGGATAAAAAAAAATACTGCAAATTTTATTTTTACCTGAAGTACCTATTTCTTGGCTATGCCTTGTTCTTGTCTAGATTACAGGACTTGGCTTCAGCACTTACTTCCTTGGCTTTGTCAAACCCAGGTCTTGAAAGTCTTGAAAGACTCTCAACATCTGTCAGCAGTTGTAGTCTTTCAAGTTAAGAAAATAACTTCCTCTTTAAATGTTTGTGGCCTCACTACCTCTGACTCCATTGCTGCAGTCTTCCCCTTTAACATGTGTAGGAACCAAGGAAACTAGTCGGTTTGTAGCACGCGAGAAGCCATGTCTTTCTTACACATGATTTTGATTAATCTTCTCAACAGCATCATTAACAGGGTAATATGCTCCATATCAAAAAAAAAAGAAAGAAAGAAAGAAAAAAAGATTCAGAAACAGAGGCTCTGAGATATGGGATTAACTGGTTCCTTTGAACAGTATTCTCATACTGTCCTTCATGTCGGTTGCTAAACTCAAGGCCTGACTCAGACTGAGTGTGGAAGTTATCAAGATACTGTCTTTCATCTTCAATCCTGCTTTTGCTTTTGGCTATGCAACAAGGTCCCTTCTCCCTCTCCAAGTCTTGTGATGAAAGAGTTGTAGTCCGCTACATCTGTCCACATACACACCTCTGTGCTTATGGTAGCCAATGCTCATAAAGTTGCTCAGAAAGGGGAGGGCTTGAAACTCCCTCAACCTCCCTGCACCTTTCAGCTTGTGTGGTCAACTATTTTATGTAATTCCTTTTAAACGACAGAATCATGCTAGAAAGGGCCAGGAGAGCCCATCAGGGGCAATGTGTCTGCTGTGTTCCCATGAGGACAGCAAAGGGTCAATGGATCCCTTTGGGGAGGATGTTTTTGGACTTTCTCTACCTCCTTCTGTAAATATAATTGAGGAAGGCCTGAGTCCTAATTCTATTAGCACATCTAGAATCTAATAGGACATCTGCTATGACATCAAGGGCTTAGGGAAAGGAAGAAGTCATTTAAGAGACCCCCACAATGCTTTTATAACCCACTGAAACTTTCTGTAACAGAGCACAGAACACAGTGCACAATAGCAGCTGGGAAACAGGAACTCAAAGCCCAACTCTGCCCCTGGCTGGATTCATGACAAGAGGTCACTCATTCTCATCAAGCCCACATTACTCATTAGTAACCCAAGGATGCTTTCCATCCTTCCCATTTCAAGGTGTTGTAGGGATTAGCTCAGGACATTGATAACCAGAAATGTTTTGGTAAACTGCAATAGCACCTTGAGCACATAACTTATACATGGTTTTTATGTTGGGAAGTGAGGCAAAAATATAATTTCACTTGAAAATTACAAATGGTCACAGCCAAAAGGCCAAGAAGAAATTGGCTCAAAATTTGCTGTGTATATTTTAAGTTCATTCACTGATTCATGGGACATAGCCCATGCCAGAGAATGGAGATTACAAAGAAAAGAAATTTAGTCCCAGGAGAGACTAATGACATGGTAGGAGGACACAGACTGAGCAAGTGAAAGTGGAGAGTATGGCAAAAAAGGGATAGCAAGCTACCATCGGGGGTCTGAGACAGCTTCCTGAAGAAGTGACATTCATTTCTGTGTGCTATCTTTTCATCTTTACAACAAAATAACAAGGCTGGAGACATGAATCAGGCAGTAGAGTGCTTGGCTTGAAAGCAGGAAGATCTGAGTTCAATGCCAGGAACTCTCACAAAAGAACCAAGTACAGTGGTGAGTGCTTGCAATCCCAGTACTGGAAAGGTGGACGCAGGCAGATTCCTGGGTCTAGCTGACCACCCAGCCTTGCCTACTTTGCTAGCTTCAGGCCAATGAGAGACCCTATCTCAAAAATCAGGTGGATGGCATCTGAGTCATGCTGTTCAAGGTTCTCCTCTGGCCTCAACACACACGTACATGCATGTGCATGCATACCCCCATACTTATATATGCATACACACACACACACCACATACATAAGGCAGACATCTTAGAAGGAAGAAAAATTGAAGTTTCATGGTTTCAGTCCATGGTCATTTGCCCACACTACTATGGGCCTGCTGGGAGGCAGAATATCATGGCAGGAAGCATGTTGCAGAACATATCTGCTCAGTTCATGAAAGCTGGAAGCAGAAAGAATGAAAAAAAGGAAGGAAGGAAGGAAGGAAGGAAGGAAGGAAGGAAGGAAGGAAGGAAGGAAGGAAGGGAAAGAAAAAAGGAAGAAAGAAATGAAAAAAAGAAACAAAGAAAGAAAGAAAAAGAAAAAAAGAAATAAAGAGAAAGAGAG
Source organism: Nannospalax galili (assembly GCF_000622305.1). NCBI lineage: Eukaryota > Metazoa > Chordata > Mammalia > Rodentia > Spalacidae > Nannospalax > Nannospalax galili. Next base: position 1,751,921 of record NW_008337073.1, on the reverse strand, counting down.
AGAAAGGAAGAAAGAGAGAGAGAGAGAGAGAGAGAGGAAGAAAGAGGAAGCAAAGAAACAATGTATACTCAGGGCTGTGCCCCCAGTAACCCATTTTTCTCAAGGATGCCCCACCTGGTAACATGCCTACTGCCTCTGTCTTAGTCACTTTCCTCATTGCTGGTACAAAATACCTGATCAAAGCAGGTATTTGGAAGGCTTTATTTTGGCTTACAGTTGCTAAGGAAATAGCCCATCATGACAGGGAAGACACAAAGTAGGCCCAGGAGGCAGCTGGGCACATTGCATCCACAGTCAGTAAGCAGAGTGATGAATTCTGGTACTCTGCTGGGTTTCTCCTTTTTATGCAGGGAAGGGTGTTGCCTACTTTCAGGTTGGGTCTTCCTACTACAATGAACCTAATCAAGATAATCCCTCACAGACATGACCAGAGGCTAATGTAATCTAAATAATCTCTCATGGCAGTCCCCAGTGACTGTCTCCTAAGTGATTCTAGGTACTATCACTGATAATTAATATTAACTATCTCAGTATCTCAATAGCCCATTAATCTATGTGTCTATACATAAATGAATTCATTGATTCTTTGATCATTGATCCACTGATTATTAGTTATGATCTGATCACCTCCCAAAGGTCCCACCTCTAAGGTCTGATGCATTGGGGGCTAAGCCTCACACATGACTGTTTGGAGAACATTCAAGATCTGAACTGTAACACCTGGTTCTGAAGATATAAGGCTGTGGTCCTCAGCATCAAAACTACGATGCACACAGTTCATAGTCCACTATTTTGTAATTTCCACAGCTTTTATATGGAGTCAAGGTAGTTCATTCTACTGACACACAGGTATAAAAATAAAATTAAAATGAATTCTTAGGAGAAGATTGATAATTTTTCCATGATTCGTTTTCTATGTTAATCCTCCTCAGATAGCTGAGCAGGACTCAACACCTCTTTGTCTTGACAAGGTGGAGAGGTGCTGCTCTTTTCTCCTGATAAGTGTAAAGCAGGAACCACACCTTTACTTCCTTGAGGGGATAAAAATACATTTCCTATCTCTACATATGCAAGCCAAGGGCTTCCTTCTAAATGTCATACACAAATCAACATCAAAATTTCCAGCCACCTTCAGGCACTTTCCCAAATAAATCTCTTCCTCACATATAAAAACTTCTGAAAGTTGCCATTGTGTGTGACCTGGATAACTAATTTAACCTCCCTATGGAGAAATAGTAACATTAAGAGCTACTTCTTAGAAGATTAATTTAAGGATTAAATTAAATATAACCTCAATAGTGCCTGGAATACTATACACATTAGATAAGTGTAAGCTAATACTATTATGATTATAACCTAAATTTCCATTTTCTTCTGTCCTACTTGCTCTCAATTCAGTCCGATTTGCCTATAACACATGACTCATATCTGTAAATACCTCCCGCTAAGGTCACCAAGAACTTCCATGTACCTAAATCTAATGAGCTATTTAAGTCTTCATTTTACTGACCTCTCCATAACAACCGATCCTGTTGATCAGTAGTTTTTAAAAAGACACATATATTCTCTTCTATATCATTTTGACATCTAATGTCATTTGATGGAATTTTCCCCTTACCTATGTGCCTACAAACCTATCTTTTCTTTCTTCTTTCTTTCTTTTGTTCTTTCCATCCTTCTGTTCTTGGTATTTATCGACTCTGTCTCTCCCTTCTTCCTTCTTTACTCCTTCACTTCTTTTTCTTTGAGACAGAGTTTTGCACTGTAGCCCAGGCAAATTTTGAACTTGCAGTATCCTCCTGCCTCAGCCTCCAGTGGGCTAGGATTGCAGATGTGATCCAGGACATCTGGTTTACACATTTCTTTTGCAGGTTTTTCTATTTTTGAGCTGAAATTTAAGGCTCTGGGTTTCCTTGAACCTGAATCTTGTCTCCCTATAAAATCTGCATTAGACCTCTGGCCTTGATAACATTTTTCTTTGTTTCTGTAATGGTGAATCATTATTAACTTGATCAAGCTCTAGAATCTCATAGGAAACAAACCTCTGGACTTAACTGTGGAGAAATTTATAGAGTTAACTCAGGTGAAAAGATCTATGCTCACTTGGGGTGGCACCATTCTATGGGCTGGATCCTGAACTGAATAAAAAGAAGAGAGCTGAGCACCAGCATTCACCCCTTTGCTTCCTGACTACAGAGACAATGTGACCAGCTGCCGCCTGCCCCTGCTTCTTGTCTTCCTGACCATGAGGGACTGTGCCCCTCCTTAAACCCTAAGTCAAACTAAATTCTTCCTCCCTTAAGTGTCATCTTGTCAGGTATTCAGTTACAGCTACAAGAGAAGTAACTAATAGGCTCTCTCTTCTCAATTCCTACTCCGTAAAGTGCTGTCTTCGGATAGTCTGACTAGAAGGTTTCAATGTGTGTTACAGTACATTCAAAGCAAACTAGTTTTCCTCTGCTCTAACCCTGTGCATGCTGCCTGCTTTTCTAGACCATTTGTACCAAGCAGAAGCCTAGGACTAAACGTTGACACATTTGTTATCCATTTATAATCTCATGCCAATTTAGGATTCTTTTGTCTCTTACGTACATATTACATCGATCTGCTTCTCTCACACTGCCATTTCCTGTGTTCAATATGGCAGAATTACTGTACCAGTCTACAATTCCAGTCTGCGTCCTCTCCATGCTTATAGCCTGTAGTGCAGGCAGACAGAGTTCATCAAATTCAGTTCCGACATGCCCATGTCTTCTCCTTAAAATCCTTTAGAGGTCTTCTTTATTTTTTAATGTTTGTAGGGACGGGGGTACATGTGTACATGCATGTTGTCAGAGGACAATCTTGGGTGTCATCCTCAGAAATACTGTCCACCTCCTTTGAGATGAGAACTCTCATTGGCCTGGAACTCACCAAATAGGCCAGCATGGCCCTGACACCCTCATGTCTCCACTGCCCCAGGGCTAGGATTATAAATGGACACCACAACACCTGATATCTTTTTTCTTTTTTGTTAAAATATTTTGAGTTTTGTACATTGCATACAATAGTTCTTAATCAAATTTAGACTCCCTCCCCTATCCATACCACTTATATCCCCCCACCAAACTGCATGTATTCTGCCATATATGTTAAGTTCTATCCAGTCAAGCATTTGTACCCAGATGTAACTTTTAAATGGCTTCTGAGGCTCAATCTCATGTCTTCGTGAGCAATGAGCTCCAACCCCTCTTTGATGGTTTTCTAATGTTGTTAAAATAAAAGCCCAAGGCACCATTATGGGATACAATGTTCTGTAAGTCTAAACCCTATCCTTACTGCTTCAGATAGCTCCTTAGTGTCCCCTGGGTCCTAAAGTGGGTTTGTATGTCTTACCTCTACTCTCTTAGCTGCCTGCCCTCCTGGAAGCTTCTCCAAACCCATCACTCTAGCTAGTTAACATCAATCCAAACTTCAGTTTCTCCATCCATACCCCCCTCCCCACGTTCCAATCCAGATGTGGTTCATCTGCTCCATAGTCCCACTATTCACATTTCTTCTTTTCAGGACAGTTGACTCAGCTTTCATAACTTACTCATTTGGTAATTAATTCATGGTCTTCTTCCCAGTTATAACACTAAGTGCTCTGTGATAACAGGAACTGTTTTTCTTCAGCCCTTAGCAGAGGGCCTGGTCCATAGAAGGAACTCAACATTTACTGAATAATTGAAATGAAAGATTTCCCATCCTAGGGTAAGTTATTAGAATTATTCAGATTTCTCTTAAAAAAAAAACTCATATCATCTTCAAGGCCTGAATCATCCCACAAAATAGATTTGAGCATTATAACTGAAATTTTGACTTAGATTCAGTTTTAGCAAGAATTTCATTTTAATAAATACAGCCCTTTTACAAAAATGGGATGTCTTAAAGTGTAAGTTGAAAGGAATTGTGTAAACATCATCAGATAAACTATACAAGATCCAAATGACAGTACAGCTGCAATTAATTTGAAACATAAATTGTATTCCTGCATCAACTAAGTTATAGAAAAATGACATTAAGTAATTAGTATTGTGACACAATTTCATGCGAGAGTTGAGGCATTTTGCATAGCTACAATCTTACACTATCTTGAGGTTTGCCACATTCTTTAATATTCTGATTGATTAAATGGGTTATTTGACATTTTGGCAGATCACAGAAATCACTGAATAACAAAGATTTTTCATTCCTCATTATTTGCTCTCTTTGTGTTCTATGCAAATTTTTTGGAAACAAAGGTGTGATATTTCCTCTTCTATAATATTGTAATTTTACTGATAATAGTAACAGCTCCTGTACAAAAAGTTCACATTACTAACTTTAATATCATTTTTCTCTAATTAAAATATAATGCATAATGAGATATGAACTTCATCTCATATTCAGACTTTTGTATTCTTGTCATTTGTGTAGAAGATAATATAGTTTTGTTTTGTTGTCACTGGAATGAGGAATTTAAAAATAAGAAAAATCTCAATGGTGATGGGAAATTTCTTCATTTTGGCTGGCAACGTGTGCTTCGGGAGGCTAGGTATTCCAGGTGGCCAGCTGAATGATGGTTTGGGCAGTATTCACACTGACTAGACTGGCCAATGGAGAGCATTTTGGTTCCAAGCTCATTTTCTCTAGTCTATTGAGTTAGTACTGATTATGTAAATATTGCATAGTTGCCCTTCATTTCCTGGGACACACACAGATTTCTCCTTAGAGCCTCCATACTCTATCTTTCATGAAGTTCTCCAGTCAGATTCTCGTACCTGTGAAGAGAGATGATATTTATTACAGGGCAGATTGACTATAAAGGCTGACCTCTAAACCATTCCCTATGACCTTACTATATGATGGGGCTGCAGCAGAGTTAGAAATAGACATTGAAAAGACACCGACTTCTTTCTAGCAAAAGACCTTCAGATTCAGGTGAAAAAATAATTATGATATAGTAGAATAACAGCTGTATTAAGAGACTTGACCCACAATTGTCAAGAAAGCCACATCTCTGCTGAGATTTGAAGGAGAAGCCGAAGGAAGTCCAGTGAAGAAGGGTGAAAGGGGAATATGTAAAATGGCCCTCGTGAAAAGAGCAGCATGTGTTTAGCTTGGAAACATCATCCACCTCCACTGTAGGATTCAAGATATGTGATCAGTTGAGTCCATCACAAACACAGGCTATGAAAGACATTCAAGAAGAGACCTGAATGGCCTGTAAGGAGTTATGTATCATCTTGTGTGCAATACAGAGCCACTTAAGATTCGGAAAAAGGAAGGACTGATCAGCTTTGCTCCTTAGGAAGTTCTCTCCAGCTGCAGGGTGGAAGCAAAAGATAAGGTAGGGGCAGGGAGACCCATTAAGAGGCTGACAGAATCATCCAGGAGAGAATTTATCAGAACCCAAACAACACTAGTAGCAACAGAGATGGAGACAACAGGGGACAGATTAGAAAGCTATTAAGGAGAAATATTAGGCAGCAGTTTGCAACTGATTGAACCAGGCAGGGAAGAGGGAGATGGAGTTGAGGACAACCCTTTGGCTTCCCTGGGCTCCAGCATAGAGGGCATTCCACTCTGTGAGATAACACATGCTCCCTGCTGGCAGTGCTAATTTTAAAAAAGCTGGGCACTCCCCTGGATCCTGGACATCAGAAGTAAAGGGATCCATGGCATACTTCCACAGGGACACTTTGCTCTCTAGGTAAGAGATTAGAGACTGTGGCCGCTTCCTTCATAAGGGGTCTTCCTGGAGGGGGCCTTTATGTTTTTAAGTCCACCCTCCTCTCTGAACTTAGCTGTTTAATAACACATCTCTGACTGAGCTGTTATTGTAAGCTTGTAATTGTTAAGCTTTGCTTAATAATTTTCCCCTCCAGAATGTGAGTTTCTTTAAAGCAGGAACTATGTCTTCTAAATCATTACCGGGATATTACCACCCAACATTCTTAGTATCTACCATGTGTCAGACACTAATTCTTTGAATGTTCAGGACCTTGCATGGTGTAGGGCGCATAGGACATCCTCAGTGGATGTCTGATAGTTGAATTCAGTCCCACATACGGTTTAGTTGACTAGTATTTGAAGATTTTTCATGGTCCCATGAGGCAATCTCAGAATGTAAATTTTCAGCAATAAATTCAAATACACTCCCATGTTCAGTCCATGCTAAACTTTCTATATTGGCTGCCACTCACTGACCTCCATTTTTGAAAGAGTACAGTTTTCTGTTTACCTTTCTGGTTGAATTGTATTTTGGTAGTACCTAATATAAAACAAAGTTTGATTTTTTTCCCCAGGATAATAGTCATTAACCACCAGTGTTTTGCAGTCAGTTCAATCTATTTTCAAATCTAGACTGCAATGTTGCTTAGTAGGAGGTCATACAGACTTTATTTCATTTTCAGAGCACCCATTTTTTTTTATCTTCATCAAAACAGGGATAATAACAGATCCCACATCAAGGGATTGGGGTAAAAAGTAACAAACTAGTAGGTGTCACACAGAACTCACTGAATTTATCTAGGATGATTTTATTTGTGGAAATACATCTCAACTTTTCAGCATTTGTTTAATAACACGTTGAATATTGATGAGATATAAAATGTTATAGAAGGGAGGATTGAAAGATTTTATCTCAGTGGTTGTAAAGGAGGCAAAATAGCAAATAAAAAAATTACTACATTGAAAGAAAGCAACTACTAAATGCCACGGGTATACTATACAGCTGTTCTCAGAGTTGTTTTCATAAATACTGATACTGGACTCTGCTCAGAAGTGTTAGTTCATATGGCCTAGGTATCTGATAAGTCTTAAACACACTCTGAGTGGCCCTACACACAGCATATTTCAGAACCATCACAGATAAAATGAATTCATAGATGAAAGAAATTATTTTCAGATGAAATTTCCAAGAAAAGTTTCCTGGAGAGTTAACACAAAGAGAGAAATGATGAACTTTAAACTTTATAATTTTATTATATTTTTATTTGGGCAATCAAAATGCAAAAACAACTTTGTGAAAAAGAAACACACCAAACTCCCTAATCACACCCTCCTTTTAAAGCAACTCTAAATATGCATGCTTATTTCTTACACTAAAGCAGAATTATTCAATAGAACTATAACACAAGCCACAAATTCAATTCATGCATATCATTTTAAATTTTCAAAAATCTACATTATAAAATTAAGACAGTGTATGTTATTTTGTTTTTCTAATTTAACCCAATACACTAACATATCATTTCAATGTATAGTCAATATAAAACTTATATCATATAGTACAATATTTTTGCATACTCTTTACAATTCAGTATTTTTACATTTGTAGTACATTTTAATTACACTATCCTCATTTTAAGAGCATTTGAGTGGTAGCTACCATGTTCAGTGACAGTTCTAGAATGTACAATTTATACTAAGTAGAGATTAAAACTGAGTAGAAATTAAAAATTAAAAATTTTAACTAGTAGTATCTGGGACAAGGCAAGTTCCATAGAGTCAGATCATAATATGGATTACTGGGCTAAAGAATCTGTATTTTAATTAAATGTATGTAAGAAAGCACTGACAGTTTTTAGTAAGAAAGGGCAGTTGAGGTGAGAAGATCAATTAGAAGTCCAAGGGAGAGGCAATTATAACATGACTGACAGCCAGGGCAGAGGGAATAAATGTGAGAACATTCACAAAGGCACTGTGGTTTACATAATTTCAGATTATGGTAGAAAGACAGAGATAAAAATGACTTCTTTATGGCTGAGAAAATCAGAGATAAGCACTGATTTAGAATGTTCAGAAGGGTCCTATTAACCTTAGTTGTAGTAAATCTGAGATCTTTGCTGAGGATTGGGATATGGTGCTGGAATTTATATAGACTGAGAGATGTGTTCTGCAGAGAATGGAGTCACAACAGCACTAACTGTAAAAGAATATACTACCTGTCTTTAAATATCAAAGAAATGACATCTGGGAAGTGGACACATTTACCACTGTGGCTCTGAGAAAAGTGTTACTGGCTGGGCAAACTTCAGAGAGTCAGCATTTCACTTCGTATGGTAAGCTTCCTGATGTATAGATAATTTCCCATGCATAGGATAGATAGCCACAAAAATTAAATCCCTTGGCTTGTGATAGTTGATCTCAATTGTCAACTTAGTTGAATTGAGATAGGTCTAGAAGATTAGTAAAGTACATCTGTGGTGTGTCTATGAAGTGGTATTTCCAGAGAAGACTAAGAGAAGACCTATCCTAAATGTGAGACGTACCAATCAATAGGCTAAATAGGATGCAAGAGGGAGGAAAGATGAAGCCAGAGAACACAAGCATTCTCTCTCTCTCTCTCTCTCTCTCTCTCTCTCTCTCTCCCCACCCCCACCTCCCAGTTGCTGTGATGTAAACTACTCTGCTTTCTGACATTCTCCCTGCAATGGACTGAAACCTCTGAAACCATGAGCCAAAATAAATCTTTTTCTTTTACATTGTTTCTCAGGCATTTGTCACAGTGATGCAAATGTTGATAAAGATGGCCCTATTTTAGACCAAATATCTAGATACGGCATCCTTACTTCTATAAACTTATTTAAATTCTGGTCTTAAACACACAGCACGAGTCGACTGCTGGCCTCTCTCAAGCTGCTGCACTCATAAGTTTCTGGACTTTATATTCATTCATAGTAGTTTAACAATTGATGAATCCCATTCCTTCTTCTGCTTGTTCTCAGACTCTCTGGGAGAGAGATTTTTCTCAGTATAGTGTTCTTCAACACTGAGCTTCATCTTCCTTTTCTTCAAAGTATCCCACCGATGGGAACTATTAAAAGAGCATATGTGTTTTGTTTTCTAAGAAGAGTTTATACTTCTTTTTATACCTTCCATCTCTCTTTAGATTTAATCAGAAATAATGAAAGCATTCAATAAATCATAGGGCATATTAGTTATATTTTTGTCGCTGTTGTTACAAATACCCAAGAGAAGCCGTTTAAAGAAAGATTTATTTGGGCTCCTACTTTTAGGGGTTTTGGTCCAGTGTTGGTGAGAGCCATTGCTTTGGGTCTGGAGCAAGACAGAACATGGCAGAGATGATGTGATATGACACAGCAGATGTGCTCAACTCCTTGTGGAAACTGGGAAGCAAAGTCCAGAGTGGCTGGGGCCAAAATGTCCCATTTGCAGGCACATCTTCAATGGCACACCTCTAAATAAGTGCCACCCCCTAAGTCTCCACACCTCCTGGAAATTCAGTGAGATCATGATTTAATGAGTTAGTCCATTGGTGTAGTCAGGCCCTTCATGATTCAATCACTTACAAAAATCCCCATCAGCTGGCAACCAAACTGTAAGCTTTAGGGGACATTTCAGACTCAAACCATAGTATAGGATGTGTTCTGTCATATTAAAAAATATGAGCCTGCGTGAGGCTGCATTCTGTTTTTCTGTTCTCCTTCTTCTCTCCTCTCCTCTCCTTTTCTCTCTCTCTCTCCTTTCTCTGCTTCTGTATCTCCTCTCTCTCAATCTTTCCCTCTTTGATCTTACCTTTCCCCTTTTCTCGTCTTCTTTTAGATATCTTTTTTATTTTTATCTTAAAATTGAAGTCACCATTAAACAGAAGGTCACTTTGGTCTTGCTCCACAAGAGGAAAGGATTCTTTCCCTTCCACCATCATCTTTTCAGAAAACAAGTAGGATTCTGGGAGAGTTGAGGACATGTCAGATGTCATCTTGTTTTTATTTTTGAATTTGGCACAGTCACTGTGAGCCAAATAAGTTCTGTGGATCCAAATAGCCCAGAGTATTGATGAAAAATTTCTTCATTGAAGAGCACCACGAAGTAGCTGAGAACACAGACCCAATAATCAAGCTGCAGGTTCGATCCCAGCTTCACTACCCACTGGATGTGGCTCCTAGATCAAATTGCTTATGCTCTTCATTTTTCCCATTTCTAACCTGTAAAATAGGAATGTATGCTTCTTCTATGTTCATGTGACTAGACTGAGGATAGTGCAGTGACTAAATAGATTGCATTGATGCGTTGATAGAACTTACATTCTAGTAAAGAAAACAGAAAATGAACAAATAAATATATAATTCATCTAGCAAAGGAGTAAGTAAGCAAAAGTGATATAGAGTGGTGGAAGGGATACTGATTTTGTGGCTTCATCTGATCATGTTTTTGTGAGGAATGATGCTTCATTAAAAATGGGTAAGTGTAGACATGTATGCAACATAATTCACCTCCAATAAAGCTTTCTGTGATGAAGGAAATTTTTTAATTAATTTATTTATTTGATGTGTATGAGCATTTTGCCTGTATGTATGTAAATGCACCATATGTGTACAATGTTGGCAGAGGCCAGAAAAGGGTGTTGGATCCCCTGGAACCGAAGTTACAAATGGTTGTTAGAAGGAGAGGAAAGAATCAAGTAGAAATAAGCATTCAATGGACTGGTGAGATGTCTCAGTGTTTAAGAATACCAGGTTTGGTTCCTAGCACCCACATGGTAACTAACAACTGTCAGTTACTCCACTTCCAGGGGATCTGACACCTTCTTCTGGCCTCTTCTATAGGACATGGGTGCACTTACATAGATAGAGGCAAAACACCCATGCACATACAATAAAAATAAATAAAAATTTAAAAATATTTTATTCATTATTTTTTTATTTTATGGGTATTAGTGTATAGCCTTCATGTATGTAAGTGCACCTGTGTCACACAATGCCTCTGGAAATCAGAAGAGGGTGTCAGATCCCCTGGAACTGGAGTTACAACCAGTCGTTAGCTGCCATGTGGGTGCTGGAACCGAACCCAGATCCTCTACAAGAGCAACCAGTGCTCTTAACTGCTGACCCATTGCTCCAGCCCCTCAAATAAATAAATTTTTTAAAAAAGAGACAAAAGCATTCGATATATAAAGTGTTCTAAACCAGAGACAACAAGCTCCAAACATTTCAAATAAGGTAAAGGCAAGAAAATAATGCCTGAACATGCTAGAAGAAAACTAAAGGACAATAGAAAGCATAAGAAAAACTTTGTTTTTGAGACAGTTATAGCCCTAGCTGACCTGGAACTTAATGTGCAGACCAGGCTAGTCTCAATCTCACAGACACCGGCCTGCCTCTGCCTCTCAAATGCTGGGATTCATATGGAGAAATGCATTATATTAAAGTAGCAAAGTAACACCACAGCTGACTTCCAAATGGAAATGACAACAGCAGAAAGCCAATGGAGCACCATTGACAGGGTGAAACAGCAGTTTCTGACGCAGACTTGTATCTAGATGAAAATACCCATTTAAAGTTGAGGATAGTATAATGATTGTGCATACAAGTTGAAGACCACAGATTTTCATATGTGGAAATACAAAGGAAAGTGCTTTGGACAGAAAAACTTTTAAGGGCTTAGACAGAGCACTGACACCTCAAAGGAAAGCACAAACGTGCTGGAAGAATGAACATCACTAGAAAGGGTAAAATTTGGACAGTTTAATGTCTTGTCAGTGTCAAAGAGTGATTGAGCTATGACGACACCAAACAAATCCTATTATCCCCATTCATATTGCTAGAGTCTGGTCTAACTGAATTATAGCATGACATCTCTTACCAATCCAGCAGAAACTGGGACAAACCAGCACAATGCTGGACATGTCAAAACATTAACCCTATAATGATATACGTATTAGAAAAGCCATGTTTAAAACAATTGAACACAACAGAATGATTGAAGAGATCAATAAAAACAAAGAATTTCTTTCAGTTGAGCACCTTAACTCTGTTCCCTCCTCACCACTCCAGAAGCAGTATAAAAACACTATGCTAATTCTAAACACTTTATTTATGAACATTTCTGCTTTAAGATAGCAGAGTAGATCATGTGCTTAAGAGAAAATTATATCCTACGTTCTCTTTTCCCTATGAATCAAAAATTCGTCACTTCTTTGAATGTTTATAGGGGAAGGGTATAGAGAATGAAAGTGTGATAATGAACTGAACAATTTAGAAGTAAAATAGTACATTTTAAAGACCTAGAAATTCAGTACATTCTGGAGGTTTGGAGAGAGGTAGGAGTAAGGTCAATAGGAGTCTTCAAATATTCTCCTTCAGCCTAAGCTGTTTAGGAGCTGTTAGGTTATAGCTGTAACTGAGGTTACTGCTATATTTGAAGTAATGTTTCCACTGGTTACATGAATGTGGAGGCACAGAAACATTTCACAGTTAATGGCAACCACTAATCTCATCTAGCACCCTCCATGAGGAAATTGGTTTTGATGGAAAACAATGAACAGAAGCTTCACATGACAACTCTGTTGGTCTTCCAAACAATTTGTTGATTTTTGCACTGTTGAAGATGGAATCCAGACCTCAAGTGGTCTACCACTGAGCCACAAATCCAGCGTAACATTTTTTTACTGTAAAGAAAACCCAAATCTTTATCCAGAAGGAGTGCTCATGTGTGAAACCTTACATTAGTCAGGCAGAGAAAATTACCTGGATGATTTCACTGGCAAATAAATCAGTAATCTGAAATGATTTAGCATGGGACTAATGACACTTTATATCATTTTAAGTACAGTTAAACTTCTTAATTACAGACACTCTAGAGACTTAGAAAAATTGCTATAATAGTGGCATGTCATTAATTCTGAGGAAACACGGCTTCCTGGCCAACACCTGCTAGGTACATACAGTTGCCAGGTTAATATAGAGCCTTAGAAATTAATAGTTTCCCTGCTCTTAAACTGAAAAGAACTCCTGAAGTCTCTACCCAGCTGCTCAGGTATACACAGTGGTTCATTTCAGCATTTCATACTTAAGGCTTACATTTCATAACGTTTGGGGTTGAGAAAAGTCAGGGTGAGAATTACAAGTTAGTCACAGAATAGACAGAAGCTGATGCTGACTCAGAACCGCAGGCTGTGGGAATGAATCTTTTATGAGAAGTAATATGTGCTCAGTGCAAGGTTATAGACTAGAAAATAAGAGATAGCATTCTCCATAGAACTTTTTCACTTCCATGTAGAGAAGTTGAGCAAATAGGAAGGTTCTTCTTTTTATCATTCCATATGCATTTGATGGACTAGGAAACGTATTTAAGTTCATTTTCTTCTGTTTTGATCAAATTATTTTTCATCTTTAACTATAAAAGTGTTAGGATCTTCTGGCTCTTCAAATTCAGTCAGAATTCTGCTCTTCCAAGCCACAAGTACTACATACCTATAAGAAGACCATTGCAGCTGCACAAGGCTTCCAAGTGCTTTTATATAAACACAGTGATCAAAACAGCAGCAAGGTAGCATGTGCAGCCAAAAATTCATTTAGGAGTCTTCATTTTCTTCCTATTCCAATGCCACCACTTTAGTGCAACATCTCTCCATCACACATCTGAATTACCTCCGCTTCCCAACCAGTCTCTTACCCTTCTCAGTTTTGTGCATCCTTTTGCTTCTACACAACACTGTTCCCCTAAACTGAGGTTCTTGAAAACAGCTTATCCCAGATTTTTTTCCTGTAATTAAAATACTTGTGTTAGAGATAAATGCTAGCATTTTTCTTTCCAACTTCATGCTCACTAATTCCTAGAGCATTCTCTTTACTCCTCACTTCATGCTTAGCATTTTAGGGATTCTATTACTCCATTATAAACTCTAACATCTTTAAATTTAAGTAAATGTCTGTCTTTAAGCGTGGTCTAACTTATCTTACCAATTTGCTAGCCTTTTGTTTTAATCATGATTTATTCCAGGATGGTAAGTCTATGCCAGACAGCACAGCATATTTCTCCTGCTGCCATGATTATTTCACACATTAAGCTGTAAAACCTTCCCCCATAGAGAGTACCAGGGGATCACTATAAACAAAAATATGACCTGGGATAATATAATAATCATGTTTAAAATAGCTGATGAGAGAAAAGAAAGAATAAAATCAATAATGGAAAAATTGGGCTTCATGAGAAATGATGAGGAAGGTTTGAATGAGATTCAAATGGAATGTCTGAAATCAAAATCTAAGAGGAAACATAAATTAAAGCAAATGCTAAATACAGATGAGAAGAGAATTAGCAAACTAAAGGACTGATGTGAGGAAATTATCCAGAGTGGAAAAACAGAAAGAAGAAGCAGAAAGTGTGAAAGAACATTGGAAAATATGAAAGTCATAACGAGAAATTCCAAAAATCCCTCTCATTATATTTGGATGCAGAGAAGGAGGAAAAATGATGATTTTAAGTAAATAAAAGATGTAAATTTTTCCTACCTAATCAAAAACAGTCTATATAAACCCAGAGAGTACTTATTAAAAACTACCACAAAAAGTAAAAAAAGTCTAGTACATAGATGCTCATGAAGCTTTGAAACACGAAGAAGAAATAGAAAATGTGATTTAGAACAAGATAAAAAGGTAACAAACCTTCACAAAAGAAGGAATTAGAGTGATTACAGATGTATCCATAGCAATGGATGATATAATATAAAAAAAGGAATAGCATCTTCAATCAAACTAAAATTCTATGTTCTGTTAAATTCTTCTGCAAGGATGGAACCAAAATAAATACCCACTTAGAAAATAATAATATATAGGATTATACTTGTACCCTAGAGCATCACGAATCTACAAGTGTATCCTTTCACCTCCTAGGAATTTATACACTAAGAAAATGTGGAACATTCATTTTCTCACCTGTTTTCAGTAACCTCTCATCTTATATCAGTTCAATTACAATACAATTCTTCCTCTGTTTTTTTTTCTTTATTGATAACAACAAAAAATTGCCTTTGGCTGGGGATGAAACTCAGTGATAGAATGTTTGCCTAAAGGGAGTAAGGTCCTGGGTTTGCACTACAAAAGAAAAGCAATAAAATCAATTTTTATCATGATATGTTTTCGTGTGTGTGTGTGTGTGTGTGTGTGTGCGCATTTCTCAGGATTAAACTGAGGGACTTGTGCATTTCAGGAAAGTCCTTTACCACTAAGCTATACCCTCAGCCCTTTTCCCACTTTTTATTTTGAGATAGGGTCTCATTAAGTTGCCTAGGCTCATCTTGAATTCTGTATCCTAGCAGTTCTTGAACTTATGATTCTCCTGCCTTCCCTCAGTTTCTGATTAACTGGTGTTACAGGCCTATGTCATCACATCTGACTACACTTTTTTTTACTAAAAATTCCTCAGTGGTTGGTTGCCCAATGTTTTAAGAATCAGAAAATAATTTCACTAAGTATTTCAAATATTCTGTAAATAATTTAAGTTTGTGGACTACATATGTTTTCTCCTGTATATTTTTTTTTCATTTGTGCTACTACATCTCTTGAAATATGTCAAAACATCATTGGTAGCTCATGTGCTAGGAATTGTCTTGAGATCTCTTTTGCTAACTCCTGTTCTAAACTTTCAACTTGTCCTTCAATATCCATGCTCTCACAGATTTTTTTGTAAATATTATACTGCACAATATATATATATAAATACATACACACACATATATATATATATTCTAATGTATTTGACGTGATAACTATGTTCACCACAAATAGCTGAGGAACACATATTCAATGGCCATTTTCTTGTGCTGACCATTTGCTGCCTATAGCTTTCCTCAGCAGGCATTCCTGTCATCTCCCACTCCCTGGGGTCTCCACTGTATCTTTGACTTCACTCTCCTAGCTTCATACATTGTCCTGTTGCAGGAGGATTTCAGAAACTCAGTCCATGCACATTCCCTTGAAATCTTGGCAGAAATCTTTGTGACCCCCATAACTCTTTCATTCTACATACCTGGAAAACAAGCATCATATGGATGATGCTAAGGTTTATCATCAGTGTGGACCATATCTTGGCTAGATTGAACTGTGCTGCACAGCCTCTGAGTGCCTTAGTGGCTGAACATGGGGAAGACGATGCCAGGGAAGTGATTCCTTAGGTAGCCCTTAATAAGCAGAGTGCTCTGGGCTCTCTTGGAAGATGAAGGTCTTTGAAATGAATCTGTATATTTGTTCCTTTGAATCTATGGTAGATAGGATCTTGCTTACTCCTGAGATGCCCTTAGGAATCTTAGCTACTATCTTGGGGCAAAGTCTGGGGTTTCTTTTCAATGGGAAATGTTTGTACTTCCTTCTACACAACTTATACATACTCTGCTTCTTGCTCTCATTTCATACTGAAAATCTGGTGAAGATCACTTAGCAACACTCAGGATTCTTTATGACTTTTTGGCTGCCTTGACATTTCCTCTAACAGATATACTAGTCAATCACCTTTAAACTTAGCCTGTACAAAGTCAGAGAATAAACAAAATGACATCAAATCCGGTGCCACATACTATATGGGGAGCCTCTAGCCCAAGTCCCAATAGACTTCTCATTTCCATTTTAAACCTTGTGAACTTAACCTTTCTGACTGTTCCAATCCACATCATGACTGTCTGAACCCTCAGCAGTGTTCCCCATAAACTTTGCTTCAGAATCCTAGCTTTCCAAGCAGCCACATTTCTTAAACTTTTCTAAAGTTCCCCTGTAATGAATTCCAAAGGCTTCTAAATCACATTGTTAGGTATAGTCACAACAACTCCACTTTTCAGTACTAATTTTCTGTGTTTGCCTTCTGTCACTATGACAAAATCCCTGAGACAATCAGCCTATAAAGAGGAAAGATTCATTTTGGTTTACAGTTTCAGAAGATCCAGGTCATTGTTGCCAGGCTCCATTGCTTTGGACCAGTCATGCACAGTACATCACAATGGGAACCTGAGGCAAGGGAGGCTTGTTCAGCTCGTAGAACCAGGAAGCAAAGAGAGGAAAAGGAGCCTGAGTTCCAGTCCCTCCCTCAAGGACACATCTCCAATGATCTTACTTCCTTCCACATGGCCACACTTCCTACCAGTTCCACAGCCTCTCAAATAGAGCCATAGGATGGGGACGATGCCCTCTATATAAGGGACTTTGGACGACACTTATTCAAGCCATGGCAGGGTGTGAATGAGGGGAATAGTCACTTTCTTGTAATACCTCAGAATTTAAAAAGAAGAGGATTTAAGTAGATTAGTCAAAAAATGAGATTTTAAATTTATGATCATCAGTTCTGAACAATTGTTTATTAGGAGAGGTTCAGAGGCAAGGTCCAGAGATTTCTGAACAGGTACCACATTTAACATTCAAAGTGAAGGCAGGCATGGTGGCATAGCTCTTGGGAGAGAGAGGCAGCCAGATCCCTGTGCGTTCAAGGTCAGCCTGGTGTACATGATGATTTCCAGACCAGCCTAGTCTATCCAGTGAGTCCCAAGCTGTCCAGGGCTATATAGTGAAACTTTGTCTCAAAACAATCAGAAAATTAAAAATAAAAAGAAAGATTCTTCTGCCATCCAGAAAAATAATTGGTATTTCAAAGCTGTTTTAGCTATAATTTTTATTTAAAAATATGTATCTAGGATTTCCTCCAATTCTTATTCACTCAGGTACAACCTTGATCTCTTTCTATCAGCCACTGTGTTTAGAAAGGATTTAGAATATACTCTGCTCTGAGTTATTTATGCTTTCTGCAGAGTGTGGCTGGGGTGTGTGTATTTGTGTGTGTGTGTGTGTGTGTGTGTGTGTGTGTGTGTGTGTATACATGCTGTGTGTTGTGTGTTGCAGTTGGGTGTGGAAATGTATGTTGCAGATGAGAGAGATGAAAAGGTCTGGTTTAGCAAACAAGGAAACTGCTTTGTTTTCATGATCTCTTAAACAACCTAGAAATCCCTGTGACCAGCCACACTCCCAATCACCAATTACATCACTCAGCCAAACCCCCCAGTGCAATCATCTTCCCGATCCCCACACAGCTAGCGCTACACAGCTCACCTCAGCCCTCTCAGTACTCAGGCCCTGCCATTAACAGAATGTATCAAGTTGCTTGTGAAGCTTCATTCAGCGTAATCAGAAAAAAAGAAGTCAAGCAGGCACATTTATCACGGTGACCACAGAGTTTGTAGGTGAGGTGCTCCAAAGGGAGAAGATACCTTTGATTAAGTTAAGACAAACTATAATGGATGAAAGTTCTGCTCAGACTCAATAAATCACCAAAGCCTTTCTAAGCTAGCAGAAATAAGAATCATTGGTAAAGTAAAACTTGCTGGAGTCACTATGCGGCTACCTTTAATGCAGCTTTTGCTGAGGCCCCTGCGCAGCAGAAAGCTGGAAAAAGAGGTGCAAATAGTCTTGAGAGGATGTATGTAATGGATGACAACAAAATGTGTGACCCACTGGATAGATCCAGGGCTGTGCTTTAATAAACCTCTGTGTCTTTTAACTGTGGGACGTGGTGAAAGGTCTGCACACATAGTGTTAGTGCTCAGGCTGGTTAACTGACATAACAACCATGTTGGGACCATTCTGTGAGAATATCAGCACCCTGTCAAAAGGACTGGGAGTCAGAAGGTGACATTTGAAGTAAGGAATTAGGAGCCTTTTTGTCTTGAGTTTCTCCATGTCTATAAACTTCTAGATTTTTCCCCCTGGGATGCTGAGACCATGAATAAAATATGAGCATGTTCTATTTCTTTTTCCTTAATGAGAGATTGCCCTGGATGGTAGGACATTCCCTACACAAAGAGAGCTACGCACTG
The DNA here is from genome assembly GCF_000622305.1 of Nannospalax galili. NCBI lineage: Eukaryota > Metazoa > Chordata > Mammalia > Rodentia > Spalacidae > Nannospalax > Nannospalax galili. Next base: position 1,733,320 of record NW_008337073.1, on the reverse strand, counting down.
GATTTATGAACTCTTAGCAAATGTTTGTTCGATGCTGAGTAATGAGGAAGTCTGCAGGTGCAGCAAGATAAAAAGGCTTCCCCGCTTTCTGTTTATCCTCTGGGTAATGAAAAAACAAATTGGCGATTTTGTATTTTTCCTGTTGGAAATGCATAAGGTCATGGGGGCGGGAGAAACGGAGGTTAACTGGCATGAACACTTGCCTGTAAGCAGGGTGTCAGGAGGGAAAGGTCACAAATGGATGAAATATCCCAAACCATAACTACGGCCGCTACAAATGCAAGGCCTGAGGAAAAGAAGTTGCATTTAATGAAAGCAGTGCCCTGGGATGCACACTGAGTGGCATGTGATGAATCCTGGGTTTTCAGCATGTTGGGAGCACCTTCTGGAAAGCCAGTTGAATAATGTCTGCTTTTTGCCACCGTTCAAGCTCTCCTCTTTTGGGTTCCCCCATGGCTCTTCTTCCCTTTGTGTGAGATTCCTCAGCTCCCTTTCTCTTTTCATCTCCCCTGCAGAGAAAAGCTTCTTGCTGAGGGTCAGAGAGGCTTGGGGACCCTGAGGGTCAGAGAGGCCTTTGGATGATTGATAACCTATGCGGAGTTCAGAGCATGCAGACCTACCTTAAGTTTTGGTTGCTAACTTTTCTTGATGTGAAATAAGACTGGTCTTTTTTTTTTTTTCTTTGTTAGACACTGACTCATGGGGAACTAGAAAAATGGCTTTTCCTGTGAGTTTGTGAGCATTTCGGTCAAATATTTTACTGCAGAGTTACCCTTTGGCCAGTCTCTCTGGATGAATAGAACAGTTTAGTTAAAGGATTCTGTTAAGTTAGAGGGCAAAGGCCAAGGTCGTTTCTTGCCAGCAATCTTATTTCTCTGCTCTGGGAAAAATTGCCTTTCTCTATCCCTTGAAGAATGCCTGTTCTGCTTTGCATCAGTCTTGATGGGCTCAAAGTCAAAGGAAAACTCCTCTGATTGACTGATTGCTTTTCTAGCATGCAGAACAGTCCTTGTCTTGTAGGATTTTTGGCAGATGGGATGATATTTGTCAGGACAATAGGAAAACTGAACGAAAAATGAGAGACACCAAAAAGATGGAAGGGGAAGAGGCTAAGGTCAGGCAGGGACACAGAAAGACCACAGCAGTAAACAGAAGGGAAGAGGGGAAGAAACCAAAGAGGAACCAACCTGAAATGCAGTTTGTTTAAAATGGAATGGAGGAAGGTTGGGAAAATGGGTACACTCAAAAGAGAGTCATTTTGGATTTCAGTGAGTCTCCTGTTTTTTGTGTCTTCCAAAGTAGAAAATTGCTATATTTGAACTGGGAAAATCCAGACTCTTCTTCATTTTGTGTCTGGAAGGAAGGGAAGTGCTCAAAGACAAACGTATCATACAAATGCTAAATCTCAACTGGACATTTTCAAGAAAGCTACAAATCATGGAATCTCCGAGTTGAAGAGACTGTTGACATCAGTTAGATGTAGTGTGGCCACTTTGCATGCAAGGAAGTCAAGGCTTAGAGCAGTGGAGGGGCTGATCCAGTGTGAAGACAGCATGTCACAGGGAGGCAGTTGGGAGGTGAACCCGAATTTCTGTGGCTTCTATAAGCTGCTGCAAGCTGTTTATTCCTCATTACAGGTGCCTCATCCCCGAAGCCCTGGGCTTCTGCCAGCTGCTTGCCACTCACAGCTCTGGCACTAGAAATAATGGGGGCACAAGAGGTTTCCAAACAGGAGAGTGGTGTAACAAAACCGGCTAAGTGTGTTTAGTTTGTGGACTATAAGGAAATCACAGCACCATGAGGGCCCAAGACAGTAAATATGGGACCTTGAACAAACCCATTCATTCCTGTTCAGTTTTCTCACGTAGAAAAATATAGTATTGGATGGTTCCATTCACCTCTAACATGTTATGATGTTGAACCACCCCTGCCCTTTTTTGTGGTGGTAATAGTTAACATTACTTAATCTGAGAGGTTATGACATGTCCATCATAACCATAATGACTGGTTATTTCACCCAGTGTTAGCGACAGAGGCCCTGGAATTAATTGGCCACTCCATAAACAAATCCTTGAAAAATGGAAACTCTAGCAGCTTGCCAGAGCCTGGACCATAGGCTTCAAATGGGGAAAAGATGGGAGTCCACAAATGTCTGTTTGACTCCATCATCTTTGGTTGATGAATATTGTTCAAGACAATAAACTTTAAGCACAATGTCTTTACTGAGAGATTCTCCATTAGTTTCTGTGAACTAATAGGAATAATGTCCTGGAGATTCAGATTGAAATAGTTTAGTATCTAACTGAAGGCAAAGAAGTAACATTCAGCTAATTCTGTCATCAATGAATTGTCAGGTGAAGAAAATCTAACTCCTTAATTGTTTCAGATCAGTTGCTCTCTTTAAAAGGTGTCATTTCAAAGAAAAGGTCATCCTGTGGCAGAATTTACCCTTTACAATCAAGTTGATAATAGTCCATTATACAGAGAAAGGGGTCAATAATGAGAATTTGGAAAAAAAAAATAGCTCTCGTCCTGTAAGAAAATAGAAGAGTCCTCTGAGGGAGTAAATGTTACATAGAGAATGCTGTCCTAATATTCTCAGAAATGTTCTGAGGGCTAATGTTCATAAGACCTCCGGGGGGTTAAAGAACAGGGATACTTTTAAATGCTTCATTAATAAATGATTTGCAGGATGGTTATTAAAGACACAAGGGAACTGAACCAGAATTTATTGTTGGATAATCAAAGTTTATATCTCCAAATGATAGAGGAAGAGGAGCAAAATGTTGGTAAAGGACATGGATTTATCTTGAAAAACTAGGTAAGTATGGATGGCCATCTGCTGAGAAGGGCAGCAGTATACACATCTGACTAACCACCTGGAGTGGTGGAAGACATGGGATTAGCTGCCTTTTTTTTTCTTTGGATTGCCTTCTTTTTGTGAGAAGGATCCACAAGTCAAATAAGGTCATTAGCCTTGACACAAACAGGACTTTGATATTTATGGTAACCACTCATTACAGATTTCCAGGTATCATTGTTGGTTCTTTGTTAAGAAATTAGTTTTCCATATCACACAGTATGCTGAGATAAATCTGAAATGACAACCAAGCATTTACAGTATGCACACCAACTCTGAAAAACTAAAAGCAATCCAAGATGCCAAACCGAACAACAAAATAGAGAACTATCGATTCTCATAGCAAATATGTGCTTGGGGCTTCTGTAGGCCAGGCAATCCCTTGGCTCAAAACACACAGGTTCCTGTTTGAGGTTTCAGAAGTTCTCTTTGAATATTTTATTTAATGATATTATTACTTAGTGAATGCTTTCATTCATAACTTATTGGAAGTCAAATATTTGACTAATATATGAAGCCTCTAGCAATTTCAGTCTCTGTTCTAATTTCTGATAGTCTTGTAACTACAGATAAACTTGTACATCTTCAAAAAAAATTAGAGGCTATAGAGACAGCTCAGCAGTTAAGAACACTTGCTGTGCTTGCAGGGGACCCAGATTCAGTTCCCAGTCCCCATATGGCAGCTCATAACTATCTGTAACTCTAGTTCCAAGGGATCCAAATGCTCTTTTCTAGCCTCCATGGGCACTACACACTTGATGCACTTAAATGCAGGCAAAAACACTCATTTAAAATCTTTTAGAAAAGAACGAAAGAAATTTACATTTAGAAATGGTAATTATTTGTGTTTATGTGTATGTGTACATGTGCATGTACATGTGCATCCACATGTATAGGAGCATAGATGTACCTGGGTGCACACATGCTACCACATCTGACATTTTTATATGGGTTCTAGGGATGAGCTCAGGTCATTGAGCTTGTGTTGAAGCTCACAGTTCTTTAAAATTCTCATGACTAAGCAGTGTTAACTTTTCCTCATGTCCCATTTCCTCTTCTCAAGTTTTTCAGATTTAGGATATAGAAAACTACATTTATATTACCAAGGTTGATAATATTTACATTTTTCTCTATAATAAAACATTCACAAATTTGTCTAAATGTGTAAACTCTGATTTTAAAATAGCTACATCATTATGTCTAACTATGTTTTACTGTAAAACAATGTTGTAGTTCTTGATGTTTCTCTGTACCACTGGAAAATAGAATGTTTCTAGATGCAAAAATGAGAGGATACATTCAAATTCTGACTTGTTTTCTCTTTTGGACACAATGTTCTTGTTTGTTTTCTAGAATTTTAAACTGTCTTTTGCCTTGGAAGAAGAAAAGTGTGATAAATACTGTTTAGTTCATAAGCATTCTCTAGAATCTACATCTTTCTTCACAAAGATGTGTGATTGGGTAGCAACTATGCCTTGTTCTAGATTTGATTTTTTGCTGTCTTGCAGTGGTCAACCTGGTCATTCTTTCCACTGGACTCTCATTTAATCCCCAGTCCCCTTTCTTATCTCTTACATTGCCACTCTTCTAGTTTGTTACCTCTGTTTTACTGGAGTGCATCCTTGAATAACCAATTCAAAATCAGAAGACATATATTCAGAGTCCTTCCGTTTTGGAAATTGATGTGATTTTACTCCCATTTGCTGATTAGTATGATTAGATGTAAAGTTCTAAAGACAAAATGTTTTTTTTTTTTTTAGAATTTTGAGGACCCTGCTTAGTGATGTTTAGTAATGACCTAGTTTCATTCTTCTACATAATGACAAGTCCTTGCTGATGTTTGGAGGGAGTGAGGGGTGGGAGAGCAACTTTGTTTCATATCGGGTCTTGTTATGTAGCCCATGCTGGTTTCATACTCATGATTCTCCTGCCTCAGCCTCCTGAGTCCTAGGCATTCAGCCATTCACATTACACCTGAATCCTTACATCATTTGAGATCTTTTTATTTTTGACATTAGGAAACTTTAGAAATTATGAAATGGTATTTCTTACCTTAGATCTTTCTCTTTTGATGCTTGAAAGTTTTTTCAAAGTAAAAATTTATCTCTTTATATGTGACCAGTTGTGGAACTCTTTAATAGCCTCCATCCGTTGCAAAAAGAAGCTTCTTTAATGAGGGGTATACAGTGTACTTGTCTGTAAATATAAGGATCTATACTTAGTATGTCTAGAGATATGACAGTGATAGTGCTTTCTGTAGGATCTATGACCTCTCCAGCCATGTGTATTTGGTTATGTTTACAGTGCCACCCATGAGTTCTTTCCTATTGTTAGGGTTTTAAGTCCAATTAGATAGATGTTGATTGCCCCCTAGATAAACATGCCACTACTCTACCAATAGAGACAGTTTGTTGTGCCATTTATTGTAGTTATTAGGTTTATAGCTGGGCTAGACCATTGAGTGGTTTTTCTCTCTTAGCAGCTTATACTGTATCCTCTAGAACTATGAAAGCTAGTGTCAGGGAGGAGGCTTCCAGGTCAGTTCCAGCTCCGTTGCTCCAAGTCTTGTGTCCAAAGTATGTCCTGTCTTCAGCAATAGAGTCTTGCAATCAAGTTCTGAGAGGTAGTCAAGGGTTCTGGCGATAGCCTTTGTTATTTTGGGAATCTCTTGGACTACCCTAACCAACAACTCGAAGGGAGATTTCTCATGTCCGGCACTGTTTCTTGTTATATAACCTTCAGCTATATACATACACTCATGTTCAGATAGTGTATATGTATTTTTCAGAGGGTTTATAAGTTAGTACATTTCCTCTGGCTTTTCATACCACCTAAGCTTTATTTATCTCTCCTCTCTCCCTGTCTAACCTCTCTCCTCCCTCCCCAGTTAAAGTATTCCTATTCCCCCCATTTCCCTTGGTAATTCCTGTCTCTTATTACCATCCCTCTCTTGAGTTCCTTCTGTGGGAACATTTGACCCCATGGCTCCTCACATGTCTTTCCCTCCTTCCCAGTTGAATATTCCCATTTTCCCCATTTCCCCCTTGGCGACATCAGTTTCCTACTATCCCCCTCTTTCAAACTCTTTCTTTCCCTTTTCCTCCATGGTTACTTTTCATATTACATCAGAATATATACTCACATATAAGGGACTGCAGCTAAGATCCACAAATGAGGGAGAACATATATCACTTGTTTTTCTGAGTCTGTTATTTTACTTAGTGCAACAGATTCCAGTTCCGTGCATTTACTTGCAAATTTCATGATTTTATCTTTCCATACTGCTGAGTAACTGTGTAAATGTGTCACACTTTCATTATCCAGTCTTCGGTTTAGGTCGTTTCCATTCCTTAGCTTTTGTGAAGAAAGCAGCAACAAACATGGATGTACAATTACCTCTACAGTAGGATGAGTCCTTCAGGTATATATCAAGGAGTGGTATAACTAGATCATATGGTAGATTCATTTTTAGTTTTTTAAGAGTTCTCCACACTGCTTTCCATAGTGGTTGCATAAGTTTACAATCCCACCAGCAGTGAATGAGTGTTCCCCTTTCTCCAGATTCTTGCCAATATTTGGAGTCTTTTATTCTCCTGATCTTAGCCAGTTTGATTAGGCTAAGCTGAAACCTTAAAGCTGTTCTGATTTGCATTTCTCTAATTACTAAGGATGTTGAGTACTTTTTAAGGTGCTTTTTAGCCATCTTTATTTCTTCATTTGAGAATTATTGTTCAGGTCCTTTAGTCCATCATTTTTTTGTTTGTTTTTTATTTATTCTTTATATTTTATGTTTATGAGTGTATTGCCTGCATGTATGTAAGTGTACCCATGTTGTACAATGCCCTCGGAGGTCAGAAGAGGGCATCAGATCCCCTGGAACTGGGCAGTTGTTAACTGCCATGTGGGTGCTAGGACTCGAACCCCAGTCCTCTGTAAGAGCAGCCAGTGCTCTTAACCACTGGGCCATCTCTTCACCTCCTTAGCTCATCATTTTTATTGGGTCATTTATTTTCTGGTTTCTTTGTTTCTTTGTATATTCTGTATATTAATCTTCTGTAAGATGGGTAGCATCTGTAAGATTTTTTCCCACACCACACAGTGGCTTTCCTCTTTACTTCTTTGGTTGTTTCTTTTCCTGTTTAACAAATCCCACTTGTCAATTGTTGACCTTAGTGAATGAGAAACTGAACACATACAGAAAATATGTCTGAGAGATGCCCAGCCCTAAGTGACACATCTACAGTGTAACCTCTACACCTAAAGCTCGTGGAACATAGCAGAACAGGGAGTAAAGAGAATACTAGTGCATCTATCAACTCTCACAAGCAAAGCTTCCTCATACAACAGAATGCAATGCACACAGAGGGCCACAACTAGCCAAGGTGTAGAGAATAAGAGATTGCAGAGTACATGTCCCTGAATAGGACTCCTTTATTAAGCTTCACCCACCCATGGCTCAGTGACCATTGAGGGCAAGGGAGAGGAAAGATTGTAAGAGCCAGGGTTGGTGCATGAACATAAGGATCAGAGGCTTTCAGGCCTTTGGGAACTTGTTCTTGTGAACTTGCAATAATGGTGACAGCATGCACAAGACGCATGCTGACTCAATCAGACAAAAACCCAGCACAGAACTGGGGAAATGGGCAGCAGTCCCCAACCTTAGCTGAGGAGCTGATTACTGCCAGGTGAGGGAGAGTTGCTCATCTTTAAGGGAGTGACTCTAAAGATAGGCTGACTAAACTCCAGAAGATGAACTTGCACTGAGGGACATCTGGGTATAAATGCTTGACTGGATAGGCTTTAACATATATGACAGAATGCATAGCAGGGGGTGCTATGAGGGCATACAGACGGGGAAAGGGTCTAAATTTGATTAAGATCTATTATGTGAAGTACACAAAAACTCAATAAAATAAGCATAAAAAGATTTTTTTTAAATGCAAGAAAAAAGTTTTATCTTCCTTTGGTGTTGGAACTTTTTGTTCACATTTGTTCATTTTGTTCTATTTTTAACTTTTATTTACAATAATCTAGAGAAAAATGTTGAACTCATATAAATATATTCGATAGTTCTTCACAAGCTGAAAATAACCTTACAAATGCTTGGTGGTTTTCACGAAAGAAAATGGAATGATTCCAGATCTCAGCAAGACTTCTGTGCTTACTTCCAGTCATCTGCCAAGGTAAGCTCACCAGCCTGGTGTATAACAGGAAATTTCAATTTTTCTGTGTTGTCTTTTATATAAATAAAATTTTTTAAATTGACTTTTTAATTGAATTTTTGCAAATTTCATATATTTTGATCATATTTAGATTCCCTTTCCCTTACCACCCTCACACCCAATTTCATATAATTTAATGTATATATATATATATATGCATCTGATTCATATATATGAAATCCTATAGAATCCAATCTGTCCCCAAATGCCCTTCTGTGTGGGCTCATCCACTAGAGCCTGGTCAGTCTACCATGAGTCTCAATCAATTTTCTCTCCTAGTCATATTTTTCATTCTTTTGATCAAATTCATATGTGTTGGACTTTCTGGATTGATGTCTTTATACCTACGATTCTTTCTTATATTTTAGCTGTATATATAGGGGCATAGCCTCAAGTTATCTATTAATGCGTCAATTGGGGGCTATTACGGCTTGGGTCTGAAATGTCATTCCCATACTCACCTACTTGACCACCTGGTCCCCAGCTGATGGTGCTGTTGGGGAGCTTGTCAGCCTGTTGGCAGAGATGAGTCACTGTGGAGGGTCTTTGAGAGTCATAGCCCAGCCCTGTCTCCAGCCCTCTTCTCTGCCACTAATATATGACCAGTTGCCTCACATTCCTACAGACATGGACTAAACTGCTCCTGTCTGTCATCATATTTTTGCCACCATGATGGACTGAATGAAACCTCATGAAACAATGATCCAGAATAAATCCTTCCCCAATTCAGTTGCTGGTCAGTTACTTGGTCACAGCAATGAGAAAAATAACCAATATAGGGGCCATTTTGTTTACTGATTTCTCTGTGTATTCTTTTGCTATATATTTTGTGACTGTCGTACTGTGTGTGTGTGTGTGTGTATGTGTGTGTGTGTGTGTGTCTGTATCTGTGTCTGTGTGTGTAGTGCTGGGTATTGAATCTAAGGTCCCATGTGTGCTAGGCAAACATTCTATCACTGAGTTACCACTCCATTTCTTTCTCTTTTTTAAGTCTACGTGTATGAGTGTATTGCCTCCATGAATGTAAGTGCACCAGTGCACTGCCCATGGAGGTCAGAAGAGGGCATTAGATCCCCTGGAACTGGAATTATGGACAGTTGTTAGCCATCACATGAGTGCTAGGAATCGAACCCAAATTCTCCGCAAGAGCTCTTAACCACTGAGTCATTTCTCCAGCCTCCATTTCTTTTAGTCTCCTGTGTTATTGATGTAAATCTCCATTGCTGTCAAAATAGATCCCAAAATACAGTGACTAAAAAAATGCTCCAAACTTTTGACACTTGTGTAACTAAGGTGATATAGATAGGATGACTGAGTTACCAGAAGCCAATCAATAGTCCAAACTGAATCCATTTTGTTAAGACATCATTCTTTAGGGTGCTGTTGTCATCTACATGAGCAGTGCTGGGTCACAACCATGGTCATGGGAAAGAAGAATTACAAGATTAGAGAGGCCTACAGTACTTCTTCTCACATCATACAGAACATAATTTCATCACATAGCACACCTAGCTTGAGGTAACCTGGAAATGGTGTTTTCTAGCTGTGTTCCATCAGGAAGAAGAGGTGGGTTACTCCAGGCAGCATTTGTACAATAATATAGCACCTTCTGGACTTGCTGAAAAATAACTAGAATCTTTTTTGTTTTTGTTCTTCCTCTCCCTCATCTTTTTGTTGTTCTGTATGTAGGTGTGTATGTGTGTGTGTGTGTGTGTTATTGTTGTTGTTGTTGTTTTCTTGCATTACGTTGAGCTTCTTTCAGTTAGTTTAGTATTTAGTAACATGTCCCATATCCTAATGGATTGCAACAACATATACCATCATAATCCACCATTCATCAGTTTATGTCCTACTCTGTGTTGTTCAATTACCTGACCTAGGTTAAAAGAATAGCCTGTCTCAGGAATATTGGTGGGATGGTGACAAAGGGAAATGACATATGTGAAACCATGCTTGGCCCCAAAAGCTATTTTTAAAAGTGAAATACTTCCCATCTGCTGACATTTAATGACACAGAAACCAATGATTTGAGCAAGGACTTGTTAGGTGAGGTTACGTGAGGACTGTGCAGACATGAGAACCTCAGAGAGGGACATCTCCAGAAAGGTGATACACCTTTATTCCCAGCTCTAGGGATGGCCATAATTTTGTGGCAAGCCTGGGATCCATAGTAAAACCTTCTCTCAATGGGGGAGGGAGGCCAGAAATACCTTAAGTAATAATGAAATCTTCCAAAGGGTTAAACACTAGGCCTTTATTTCTTTTAATTGGAACCAAGTGGTAAGATTACCTGTCCTTTATATGTGCCTTAAATTGTTGCCAGTGTTCAACCCTACTCTTCATGCCTGTCTTTTTTTACCAACAACTTCTAAGGGAAGAAACACTGAGAACTGGACCAGGAACCTCCACGCTCCACTACAGCCCTGTTCCCCTGCCCAGCAGATGAGTGTTTTTAGGCTGCAGCTTTTTAAGCTCTTAGTGAGTGATTACTCACACCCTCCATCTTCTTTCTCTCCCCCCAGCTTTTGGAATCTCATGCTTATGATTCCAATTTCTGTTTTCCTTGTAGTCATGAGTGTATCGTTTGTTTATAACTTGATTTTACTATGATATTCACAGATTTCTAGAAAAGAAAGAAAATTTGTGTGTTCACACTACGACATTAAATGGAAGGAAAACCTAAAGCTACAGAAACAAACTGAGTAAGCTTCGCCTCGGGGTTTTCTTATAAGCCCACTAAAGCACTAATAATAGCATTCCGTTTTTTGAGAAGAGAATCCTGTCCTTCCTTTCCTCTTGCTTATACCAACTCCTAACGTTTGTGTGTGTGTGTGTGTGTGTGTGTGTGTGTGTGTGTGTGTTGGGGTGGGGGCAGTTTGCTCATCCACAAAAGCACATGTGGAGGTCAGAGGATGGTATCAGGACACTTTCCTAAATAACTTCTCCATCTTTTTTTTTTCTTTTTAGTTTTTTATTTTTTATTATTTTTACCTTATGTGTATGAGTGTATTGCCTGCATGTACGTGAGTGTACCCGTATTGTGAAATGCCGCAGAGATCAGAAGAGGGCTTCAGATTCTCCTGGAACTGGAGTTAGGGACAGTTGTTAGCCACCACATGGGTGCTGGGAATCGAACCTGGGTCCCCTACAAGAGCAGTCAGTGCTCTTAACCACTGAGCCATCTCTCCAGCCCCGGCTCCATTTTATTTTTTGAGACAGTTTCTCAGTGAATCTAGAAAGCTCACTATTTTGGTTACTCACCTCAGTTCTAGGGTTCCAGATGTACATTGCCACACCAATCTTTTCGTTTAAGCTCAGGGACAATTTCATTAGTGTTTAAGAGAATTAAAACCCCACAAGCAAGCTGTAAACCTTGTCAGCTTCCTGGCAGAAGAGAGTGGAGAAGAAAAGGAACAACAGCCATGCTGCTTGAGTTACGTTGGTCTGAAGTTCAGACACGTTCAGGCACATGGCAGAAAGGGGGCTTTAGAGAGAGAGATAAGCCCAAAGCGTTAGGGAAGCCCAAAGCGCACCCAGTTTTTAACATGGATGCTTGGGCTCGAATTTAGGTCCTTACTTTACCCACTGAGTAATCTCTCCAGTCCCAACAACTCCTGTCAGTGAAATGATAAAGCCCCACTCCCCAAAGTACCAATGAAGCTCTGCACTTGACTCTATCTTGACTTGAGTCAAGAACTCACTCAAGATAAGCTCACTGAGATGGGGTAGTTGGAAAAGTCGACCACTCCTGAGTCGTGTGCTCCATCCTAGTTTGGGATCATGAATCAACTTCACTTAAATGAAGTTACAATAAAGTTAAGTGAAGATACAATGAAGTCATGATGGGAAATTCCTCAAACTACGTCAGAGTATTTTTTAAAAAGTAGAATATTCTAGGCTGGGCGTAGTGGCAGTAAGTTACAGGACAGCTGGGGCTACAGGGAGACCCTGTCTCAAAAAGACAAAAAAAAAAAAGTAGAATATTCTAGCCAGAACAAACAACATCAATAACACACACACACACACACACACACACACACACACACCTACTTCACCTTTCAGAGTCTTCCAAGTCTGTATTTATATATTTACATATATTTATATCTCAGAATGAGGAACCCCGCCCAAAGCACCCTGAGAATCACTTGATTTTACTTCGTGATAATTTATTCCTATGTGCTCAATTCTCCGAAAACTGGCTTTAAGATTCTACCCTGAGTATTTTACAGTGAAATGTCAAAGCATGCAAAAACTCACTTCTTGGCTATGGGTCACGCAACAGTGTGCTCCTGCATGTGCCCCTGGACTGGAAATATATCTTGGCAAGAAATTAGTGGATTACTGGCTTCCTCACGAAGGAAAGAGCCGTGGGTAGCTTATGTCTGAAATAAAAAACCCAGTGTACAACAGATTGTCCCCAGCACTGGTGAGCTGTGGGCACAGACAAATGAACCCTTCTCAGGCTGGCCCTTGTACCTTAGTTTTGTTTTGAACAGAGCTGCAGCTGAGAGTCGCCGAGGCACTGTGCCCAGTTAATCCTTAGTGCCTGTGCCAAGACTGTAGGACAAAGGGTCCCATTGTCGTGGCACCGTAGGGCTGTGGGTACCAGTGTACTAGGAACTGGATGGAGACCACCAACTCATTGACTGAAATGCTTTCTCCCAACCCCTCCCCCAAACGAAAATCAGTGTCTGGCACTTAGCATTCATGAGCAGTCCAACAGTACCAATCTCCATGTGCACATTCTTGTGAAGAAAAAGAAACAGATACATTAAGCAGACTGCACTCCCAAACCTCAGGGGGATTACAAATATCATTGAGAAAAATCAATTTAGTAAAATGATAGCTGGTCTGACCGCACTTTTAATTGCGCGTTGAGTTTAGTGATGATGCGTCTGATTTTCTTCACGCATTAAAAAGAAGCAGGAAGAAAACAGTCGAGAATCGAGAGTCCCTGAAATTTCCTTCTAAATGTTCAGCCTCGGCCTACCGTGCTGGCTCTTTCTCTTTATTCCTTGCTAAATGATCTCGCTTTCCGTGTTGGAGGTTATTCTCTTGAACCGTTTTAGACAGTTTTCTCTTATTACTTTAATTCTCGGTAAGCTGTTGGCAATTGCTACCAAATTGCTTCATGGATCAATTCTTCCCACATAGCCCATTAAATTTTGCTTTTTTGTCCTGAGTAAGAAGTCACAAACACATTTAGTTACATTTGGTCAGCGGGCCATAAGCCTTTTTACTTCTTTTTTAGAACTTATTGCAGTAGGCTCACATTATGATTTCTGAATGCCCTGTGTTTATGGGAATTTTCCATATCCAGCCCCACATCTTGCTATTAGGGAAAGGTCTGTGGGGATTCATTGTTAGTATTTGCTTGACTATTTAAATCAGGAAGAGGTATAAGTATAGAAGCTGTAGCTGTATTTGTTAATTCCCAATAGTTATTTTGGAGATTAAGAAGACAGCAGTAGTCTCTCCTGAATAACATAGTCCTTTTTTTTTTTTTTCTTAACCTAGGCTGCTTTGCCATGAGTCTTTACATCTCCTCAAGGTTCTCTCCCCATCAAGTGTGTTCTGTCCTGTAACTTGCTTTAGCCAATACTATGAGGCAAAAGTTGATATGCCAGCCCCATGGCTGGGCTTCCAGAAACTACTGTGCATGTCATGCTCAGGGGATCAAGTCCAGCCTTGTCTGCTGGAAGATAAGAGGTCACTCGGAGCAGAGTCCTGGTCCCCTGTCTTCCAACAAACTCAGCTGACTTGGCCACTAGCTCCGGACAGAGTTAAGCCCAATCTGAATTACTGACTCCTAGAGCTAAATAAATGATTTTTTTATTCAAGCATTGGGGATGGGTTGTTTGTTATGTGAGAATTTTAACTGATAAAGTTTGGGTTATATTGGCTCTGGTGGCCCTTGAGAGAATGACCTTGTAATTTATCTGAAACTGAGAAATTCTTGCTGTGTGCCAAGTTTGAAAATACGTGTTTATTACCTCATCATTCAGGTCTATATTACTTTTCTCTTAAAAGACTAGGAACATGTCTTTATTTCTTTCTGAGTGATACTCAGACTTACTGACCAAACATTCAAGACCTTTCACAATGTGGTTTTAACCTATTCTTTCAGATCTATATCTGTCTTCTCCCATTAAAAACAAAACAAAAATCAAAAGAAACAGACAAACAAAAAACGGGCACTCTAGATAGTTCAATTTTCCTAAATTGCGATGGCTCCTACTCCTTGGCCTTGCTTCTATTGTTCTGGTGCCTGTACTGACCTTCCCTCGATTCTGCATAGCAAAACATACACCACTATCAAAGTCCATTTCAGATGTTTTTCCAAACCCTCCTAGTCAGAAGGGATGACTCTTCCTTCTTCAGAATACTAAGAAGTCTTAGTGTCCCCTTGTGAATTACCTAGGGCATCCAATCACGTTCTCGTTGCTCTGTCTTCTGCCGTGTCTGGTCTAAGGAATTATCTCTAACATCCTTCATAGAACTTATGATAGCTCACAATGAGGAAGACCCTTTGCTGGACACTTTGCAGATATTAGCTCATTCATTCCTCTTAATTACCCTAAGTTTAATACATTAAAGTTTATAGATTAAAACGATGAAGCTAAAAAAACTTAATAATCAATCTAAGATCTCACAAGTCCTAAGGAGTGCTTGTGGTAGATAGCTTCAGTGTTCAACTTGACACACTTAGGAAGAGGGAACCTCAGTTGGGGAATTTTCCTCTACCTGAATGGCCTATGGGCCTGTCTGTGAGGCATTTTTTTTCTTTTGATTGGTGTAGGAGGTCCTAGCCCACTATGGGTGGTGCCACCCATAGGCAGATAGTCCTGGGTTATATAAGAAAGCCGGCTGAGCACAGGCCAAGGAAATGAGACAGTAAGCAGCAGCATTGCTCTGTGGTCTATGCTTTGGTTCCTGCCTCCAAGTTCCTGAGAGGGCTTCCCTCAGTGATGGATTGTGACCTGGGAGTTGTAGGTGAGACAGACCCTTTCTTTCCCAAATTGCTTCGGTCAGTGTTTTTTGTTTGTGTTTTTCTTGTCTTTTTGAGACTGGGTCTCCCTGTGGCCCCAGAGGGCCTGGAACTCACTCACTATGTAGATCAGATTGGCCTTGAACTCACAGAGATCCCACCTGCCTCTGCCTCCTGAGTGCTGGGATCAAAGGCGTGTACTACCATGCCCAACTAGGTCAGTGTTTCATCACAGCAATAGAGAATCAAACTGTGGTCTTTCTCTCAGTCTCTTAGTTCTCCTCCAGAGCTCCCTGTGCAAGGACACAAAGTGGTTATAATCAGTGGCTTTGGGATAATTCTGTCTAAGCTTTGGCCTCACATATTGGCTAAAGGGGGACTCCCACCTGAGGAGAGTCACCTGAAGGAAGGTAAATGCCCAAGAGAGTTGATGGGAAATGCAGTTAGTGACACAGAAGCTAGAACCAGAGTTTGCTTCCTCACGTTCCTTTACCTCATCAAGAATGTTCTGAAATACTATATGAGTTATTATTGCCAGACAGTGGCTCACCATCATTAACATTTAAAAAGTCTTGCTGTTTTTGTTAATTGTCTGAGAACTAATAAGTTTCCCCCCTCCCAGTCATGAAGAATTTCTGTTAGCTTGGTCTTGCCTGTCCATAAGATCAACTGTAGAACATCCCAGAGCTTGGTGCTAATTGATGAGATTTCAATATGGCCACTGTTGTTGGGCCCAGGTACTGCTGAGAAGTTGGCAGCAGAGATTCTGAAGTGAGTGGGAGAGCTTGGCTGTTGTTTAGGGGTGTGGGCAAGGCTCTCTCCTTTGCCAAAACATCACCACGGCCTGGTTTATTTGTTCTGAAAGCCATAGATTATTCTCCAAACCAGGAAAGGGGAAATTTCTCTATATTTGTAATTTTCTTCTTAAAACAGTAGTAATAATAATAATAATAAATACAAAAGATATCATGTTCTGTGATTATTAAAGAATATAGACAAAGTGCGTATGGATTCTAGTTTTGAATGGTGTGTGACACAGGGAAGGGATGTGTGTCTGCTAGGCTGCGGACTCCGGTCTTGGGCACAGTAATCCTATTACTGATCCTTCTGTGTGGTCCTGACATGGTATATCTGCATTGCCAGCAGAATTAACCCTTGTCCTTGAACATAGGGTCTTTAAGAAGGAAGATTATTGACCAAACCAGTATTTCCACAGCAGAGCTTCCTGTGTCTCTATCCCAAGCAGGGGGTCCCACCTGACCAGATCCTTGAGTATGACAAATAATGGCACTTTTCCACTGAGGACAGTGGGCACAGCTATCCACTGCAGAAGGCTCTGGGATGGCATCTTCTTGGCCACCAAAGTGCAGTACCTAATCTAGAAAATAAATATCCATCCCAAATTTCTGAAAAGCCTGGACCCTTGGGGAGTAGCAGTGTGCTGACGGCAAACTTGTGCATGGTTCAGTTTGATACAGCAAACTGCAGGTTCTCTGAGGGCTGCCTTTGTGCTAGGCTCAGAGGAGAAATAGACTTGAGTTCTATCTTCCAAAATTGCTTTAAGCAGATGACCTAAATACACAGCATCGGACAGTAAAAAACAGAGAACTACAACTCACAGTACGAGCCGCCTGGTATTGTGGTATTCATGCTTTCACTCCAGGGCTTTCCTTTAATTCTACTTTCTTGATTTCATGTTCTAATTTTCAGTTCTCAAGATAGCAGGGGCAACAGCTAACTCAGGTCCTTTAGCATTTGCTCACTGAGTACTGAACTAACCATCTGCTATTCTATGAGGGCTGTGGTTAGATTTTTATAGCGCCTTTCACATAACAGGTACACAGTGAATACTGGGTTAAAGAAACAGTTAATAAACTAAGCAAATGTTCTGGTTTCATTTCTGTTGCTGTGATAAAATCTGACCAAAAGCAACTTTGGGGAAGAAAGAGTTTAATTGGCCTACAATTTCAAGTAATAGTCTGTCATTTGAAGGCAGTCAAGGTAGGAACTCAAGCATCTAGTCACATCACATCTAGTCAAGATCAAAGAGAATAAACACAACCTTGCTGGCTTGATTGTCTGCCAGAGTGCTCACTCCATGAGGCTGGATGCTTCAGCTGTCCCAGTCTGGTGTCAAAGGTCTGGAGGGTTACTGGAGAATCACTGGTCTTCAGTCCACATTAGAAGCCCGAAGAAGCTGGTTCTAACAACAGTCAATGAATCAACAGAAGCAGTAACAGGGCAGATAAACACACCAGAGAAAGTCAACAACAAAACAGTGATGCTTTCCTTCTTCCATGTCCTTTTATCTGAGTCACTACCAGAAAGGTGCTACTCACATTTAGGGTGGGTTTTCCCACATCGATTAATAATCAAAACAGTTCCCCCCATACATGCCCATTGACCAACCCGATCTAGCTAATTCCTCACAAAGGCTCTTTTCCCAGGTGATTCTAGGTTGTGTCAAGTTGATAATCAAAACTAACATCACAGAAGTATACCACGGTGGTTAAGCATGTCAACTTAACAGAATAACTTTCTAAAACCATGAATTCGCTCAGTAAGAAGACTCTTACCCAGAAGCACATACTTTAAAAACTTATAGACATTTTCAGGGAGGCAAAGTTTGCTTTTATCTGGCTGATTGGTTGGTGTTGGGGTGGTCTCATTTGGTACTCCAGGCTAGCCTTGAACTACTGAACCTCAGGTCTCAACCTCAGGTACTGGGATTGTAAGCTGTGCCATCACATCCAGGAAGATAAGCAATATTACACCTAAGATGAGGAGGGTTATACAAGCTGTTTTGAAACAATTACCTTTGACAACAAGAAATAATAGGGAGAATTGCATCAGTCCGATGTTGAATAGGCAGTTCCTAGACAGGTGATATGGAAGCATCCTTTCTGTAAGGTGGTGGTGATCTTTGTAGAGGTTTGGTTTTTCAGAGTCTTTATGGTAGTTTTATCAGAGATATGTGTGTTAGAGTCTTTCTTCTTTTGTCTCCCAAGGCCATTTTAGCAGAATTTGCTGTAAGTGACTCCATTTTTATTCTGATACTTGCAATAAATGCATGTTCTTCAACATGGAGACAGTACTTGGAAGTTTGGCTCTCACTTATTAACTGTGATACGTTGGATAACATCTTTACCGCTGCAAGTCTCGGTGTCCCATCTGTCAAGTGTGGATAGAATACCAATAATAACAAGAGTACATAATCTAAGGATTGCTATGTGATTAAGTAGTAATCCAAGTATGTAAGATATGTTGAATAATAAACATCATTGCTGTGATCATTATGATTTTCATTGCTAGGTAATATAAATGGCATTGTCAACGTTTTTCATTTAATGTTGACAATGTATACTTTGAAATAGGTGTATCTCCAGTGGAAACGGAGAGTCATTCAAAGATAATGAACTTGTTCAAGGTGACAGAAGGCACTGGCTTTATCCTACAGCAAGGTGGAGGGGTGAGGAGGGAAAGGCTCTTTACCAACTTAAAACAGTACTGTAAAGTTCTATAATGGGCAAAGGTTACTCTCCACAGCTCAGGTGATCAGTAAGTTTGACTGCCCCTGCAGTGCTGCAGGGCACATCAGTTAAGAGCCAAGTTCTTTCTGTCCTTGTGGAATGCTAACATCATTTTCCATCAAACAGAACAAAACATTCTCATTTCATTGGCTAAACGAACCTCCACTTTTGCAGGCTCTTCGTCACCCTACAGGCGAGTTATCCACAAGGATCTCTTCAGCTCCATCAGGTTTCCCAATGGGAATATGAAAACACTAAACAGTTTCTCTGACAAGCTCCCTACCCATCCACAACCCTGACACAGGCATACTCCCCCATCTGAGACTGTCTTCATGAGAGTAGATGAGTTGTAGCTCCTGTACAGCAATGTTCCCTATGGCACTGGCCTTCTCTACCATTCCTTCTGGCTAAGGAGATTGCATGTAGGCCAGCCTATATCCAGCAAGGTCTCCCAACAATTACTGTGTGGCAGCTCCCAGCAGCATGGTCTCCCAAGAGCTGCTGTTTGCTTGGAGACCTACCATGGGCAGATGTCTCAGACACCAATTCTGTACCTGTCCTTTGGAGTTCCATTTAACAGGATACCTCTTGGAGTGTCTTCCATTGACAGTGGCCATGACTCCAAGAGTAGAAGCAATGAACCAGTCTCTGCTCAACTGCCTGACTTCCAAATCTCTCCAGTTTTCCTGTAGACTCAACAAGCACCCTGAGCTCCATCCCAAAAGTTGCTTCTAGTCAGGTTTCTATAGAACCCTCTAATTCTGTGGAAAGATCATCTCAGAAGCCTTACTCCAGCCTTCAGACCATGAGAATAGAAGCTACTCCTACTAAAGTTAAACAGAATAATGATGAACAAGGCTACTGTTTTGAGATGCTATCCACATACAGATACTGCACTCACATATTTTAACTTTATGGAGTAGGTGTGCCCAATACCCATCTAAAATATGAGGAAGTAGAAGCTTAGATGGGGCAAATGTCTTGCCCAAGGTTACTGTTCAGTACACATTTGGACTCAGTCATCTTACTTAAAAATTGTTGCTTTTATCTTCAAACTTGCATTTGTTAACCTTCACTGTCAATTTGACTCCATTTGGAATCACCATGGAAATACTGCTCAGTGAAATTATGAGGGTATTTCTACAATGGTTTAACCAAAGAGGGGATAACCAACCCCAAATCAGGTAGCATCAGCCCCATGAATGAGATCCTAAACTGAATAAATAGAGGCAAAAATGGCACTTGGGTTTCTCTCCATTCACTTCCTGGCTGTGTGTGCGATGTGACCAGCTGTCTCATGCTCCTGCCACCATGGTTTCCCCACCATGATGAACCAAACCCTTGAATTATGAGTCAAAATAAACCCCTCCTTAAGTTAGTTTTTTTTTTTTCAGGTATTTTGTCACAGCAGCAATAATGTACAATAGCTAGCACATAGCCTTTACTTAAAGGAAGAGCAGGTTAGGGCTGGAGAGATGGCTCAGAGGTTAAGAGCACTGACTGCTCTTGGGGAGTACCCAGGTTTGATTTCCAGCACCCACATGGCAACTATGAACCATCCTTAACTCCAGTTCCAGGGGAATCTGAAGCCCTCTTCTGACCTCCGTGGAATTGCACAACACGGGTGCACTCACATACATGCAGGCAGTGCATTCATACACATAAAATAAAAATAATAAAATATTTTTAAAAAAGAAGAAAGAGCAGGTAGTGAGGCTGTACCAAGCATCCATCTTTCCACTGTGGCCTGCACATCTACTGCTGGCCTATCTTCCAGCTCAGTCTGAGTTTTTAGGTACCTGTCAGAAATTGATAAGAGCTTAAGTTCTATATCACATTCCTACCCCCTTCTGTATAATCTCTCCACCATCTACTGCTACAAAACAAATCTCTAGATAAATCATTTTTACCTAAGACTTGCTAACCAAATTCCCAATTTGGGCTGACCTAAATTCCCTGAAAGCGGATAATGATGAATATGCCTTACACTAAGTAAACTGATTTGTGGGTCTCTCAGAAAGCAAGCAGAAGTCA
This sequence comes from Nannospalax galili, assembly GCF_000622305.1. Taxonomy (NCBI): domain Eukaryota; kingdom Metazoa; phylum Chordata; class Mammalia; order Rodentia; family Spalacidae; genus Nannospalax; species Nannospalax galili. The sequence continues at coordinate 1,712,686 of NW_008337073.1, read as the reverse complement.
AATCTAATAACCAGCATAAAATTTCTACTTTGATTATCCTTGAGTGTAGTATCCACGGCAAATGCTTAATCCCACATGAGGTAACATATGCAAAGGGGCTTTGAAATGTGTAAAATATTCTACAGATGCCAAGTGTAATTATTCTTGTCAGTGCCACACTTGATCGCCTAGCAGGTATATGCTGAGGGAATGCAAATGGCTTCAGGATTACTCTAAGCCAAGTATTATTGGGAATGTGAACCAGATGACAGGGGCAGGTACATTAGGGAAGGGTCCACATGTAACAGGGTCTGAGCCCTGGGAAAAGAGAAAGTATGGGCTTTCTCAGATCTTTAATGTGTCAATAACCCAATAATAGTCATGATACATTAACGAGTGTTGGCTATTCTGTACTAACTCCAAGTTGTGTGTTTTTTCTAAGAGTTTTATGAATAATGTATTACTGCCTTTTCACAACAGTCCTCTCTGGTATTTTTATCCCCATTTTACAGGTGCATAACAGAGACCAGGAAATGTAAAATCTCTTACCCCACTCCCTATAGCAAATATCTGAATCTAAGCCACATTCTACTTTGCTATTCATTGCAAAATTAGGTTGAAATAATTTGTGGGCTATTTGTGTTATGCTTCTATTTCACTTTCAGGAGAAGTAATATAGTTAGATTTAGAATTCCTGAAGAAAGAATAAGAATTTTGTTAGAATCTCAGGGAACACAAACAGATTCCTAATGAGTAACAGAGTCACATAATTGATTGTGATGGTCTCCTCACACAGAGCTGAACTTCCCTTCTCCTAGAAAGTAACTTTCAGACTAAGGGTGTTACCAGAAGTTCCTTGGGAGAATATGGAATATGGTTACTTCCTCTTTTGTGTGTAGTAATCATCTGAAACTCTCCCTCTCTTTCTCTCTCTCTCTCTCTCTCTCTCTCTATCTCTATCTCAGTACATTTTAGAAAATTACTGTTTTTCATCTGAATCCTCAGTACTTACCACAGCTCCTGGCACATAGAAAATTAGTGGCAGAATTAATGAACATGTGTTTGCAAAATGAATGAATGCCTGGCTCCTTTCCCTTATAATTTTCTATTCCTTCCTAGTATAGCCAAATAAATCCCTGGATGACTAATCTCATCCTTTATCATTTAGAGTCTAGGAAACCTAGTTCAGCAATTGAGCTTTTGAATCCATCTTAAACTCGTTTTTTTCTGCTAGTGTGTGTTTCTCTCTTACTATTTGTAAGGCAGTAGTGGACATGGTTATCCATGAATACCTAGAACCCACTTTATCTTTTTCCAGAAACATTCGCACTCTCAGCTCGTGTGGTTCTGTTGAGGCTGACACCGATTTTCTTCTCTTTAGCTGTAGGAGTGAATCCAGAGTCCCAGTGTGAACACTTAGTATATCCCTTCCCCTGACCAGAGTAATTGCTGTACAAGTGCCCATCCTTCTAAGGTACACAGGCAGGCCAATGTATCGCCCATCTCAGTATGAGATCTTGGGCTTCTGGAAAAGTACCCATACTCCTTAGAAGCACTCTCCCCCCATACACTGCCCCAGTTAATCCTGAAATTTATGTTGAACCAATAAGGAAAAGTAAGCTTTTTTCTACTCAGGACACAAAGCCAGTTCAGTGTGAGCCTGTAGCTACTATAGTCCATCTTGCTATTGTAGGAGAACAGCCTGTCTGAGAATGAAGCAGAATTAGGAAGCTCTTGCCCAAGGGCTATAGAGAGACGCATTTTTGGAGATATAATTTATTAACTATGTAAGCCTTCTTCCATACCTGCAGCAAGTCTGCTCTTGATCTTTTCGTTGCATAATTCAATAAGCCTAGCCTCCTCTTGTGTGAGGGTTATGTGTGCATGTGTGATCTGACTTTGGCAGCAATAACTGGATTCTAGTGTTGTTGTCTTGACACATTACCAGGAATAACCAGAAATTTTCAGATAAAGATATAAAGGTATAGTTCAGAGTCTTTAGAATGGTGTATAGCTAGGTTCAATACCACTTCAACTACTCAGAAGTTACAGGATCATAAATTGCTTTACCTCAATGAAACACTCTTAACTTCAAAATAAAAAAAAAAAACCCCATTCTACAAAAACATTACAGGAATTAGTGGGATAAGTATAGAAAATAGATAGAACTCAGAAATACATAGTGATTACTCCATAAATGGTGGTCATTGAATTTGTTTATTTTCATAAGGCTTAAAGGTTCCTATGAAAATGTGCAGAGAGATGTTTCTTGGAAATATGTTTCAGTGAACACACTGGAAGTCAGAAACAATATAAGTAAAAAGTGCATTTGGATATTTAGATGCTTAACCTATTGCACATCATCTCTTAGCAGCTCAGTGTCAAGTCTTCCCATTGTAGTTGCAAGGCTGCCCAGGAGCCGTTGTCCAGCATCTCAAGAGTATGACGCTGTCTATCACTAACCTGGGACAGGAGCAAACTCAAAGTACACTTTGTATTTAATACATCTTGCCTTCACACCATGAGAAAAGTTGAAAAATCATAGGTCAAACCACTGTAAGTCAAGCACTCTTTGTGTGCATGAACACACACACACACACACACACATACACACACACACATACACACACAAGTCTAACTCTATTCCCTCTCAAAGCTGGACACTGACTATTGAATGGAAAATGGATATCAACTGCATTTGGAAAAAAGCACTACTACAAAGAATGCTCAGCAAAACCCTTTTAAAACACTTCAGAAACTAGAGATTTGGCATATATTGTATGATGTTAGCTTCATAAAGGAAGCGAAACACACTGAAGTTTTGTTTTGTTTGGGTTTTTTTCTTTTTACTTAAGAGCATTTGGGCAGAACAATAAAAAGCTTACAATTTATAAAACGTCAAATAATTTGCATGAATACAAAGAAATATGGAAAACCATTTTAAATTTCATTAAAAAAGAAATAGAGAAATATGGGTAGGCCTTGATATGAAACTGACTAAATCAAATGTCACAAGTAAACAAATATGTGCAAGGCTTTATTACTGTCATTTATTTGCACATATGTGATATTATACTGTGAATTTTTAAAAAGGCAAACGTATAGCATAGGAGATAAAAAAGCACTTAAAAATAAATATAGAAAATGAAGTGAGAAAAATCAAAGAGAGTGTGGCAGAAAAGAAATATGAAGAGGAAACAAGACCGTGATATGCTGAGAACTCAGAATTGAAGATAGCATCATCTTTTGGAGGTTCTTGGACTTACTTATGAGGAAACACTTTCTGACCTGCAGAAGAGGTTATGAGGAATGAAATTATATATATATATATATTTATATTTATATTTAATCCAGGTCTGAGAATTGGCAAAGGAATAATGTAGTCAAAGCAAAACTCCCCTACAGAAGAATATTAAGCACACAAGGTACAGCCTTAAGAGGTTTACCAGGGAAAACCCAAGGAAAAAAAAAACAAGATAAATGTGGTAGATGAAAATAATAATGATAATGATAATAATAATAATAATAATAAATCAGGAAGAACAGAGGATTTAACAAGCAGGCTGGTATGTGGACAGGGAAAGCAATACCCAAAGTTTCCTTGTGGCCAGACATAAAAATCAATGGGGTGCTCGGAGGTGCTGTGTAGAAAGAAAGAAGGTTTTAGGATCTATGGGCAGGCAAGTCTGTGAGGATTCTGTGAGGTTCTTCATAATGAATTTCATGGAATCTTTTGATGGGTCATTGATTGAATATTTAAAAGAGATTCATAACTCTTTTAACAAGATTCTTTGCATGTCTCAATTCAGAACTCAGAAATCAAGCATACAGAAGAGCTTTTACTCTGCCAACATTAGCCACCTCTGGGCAAATGTGTCTCATTGACCAAACCACAGCCATGGGATTACAGAATCAAACCTCTGCCTTCTTGCACTCTAAAATGTAAGAGTTTGGTAATTTCACACATTGCCTTTAAGTATGTGTGACACCGGGTCAGAAATGAGTCTGTTCCTCAATACTGAGCAGAACTCCTGCTTTCCACAAAGGCATGAATAACTTAGCTGTTCCTATACACCATCCACAGTGAGTCTGTTCCTTTTATTTCTAATCCTATAATGTATTCCTTTGTATTCTACTATTTAAGTCCTTACTTTATTAATACATTTTTAGTAATATGCCCCCCAAAAGGCCTTATGTATCACCACAACCACCATCAGAAATCTTCCTTTGTGTCTCAGAGTTGGACTTTTTCCAAGTAATTGATTGCCTTGGGGGAAAACAGGAATGAAAAATAGGTGCCCGCCTAAGAACCCTGCTGATTAAGAGATGAAGGCTTTGCAATCAAACCATTTCCTTTTCAGAAAAGGCTGGATGCCATCTCCTTTGCCTTTGGCCCTCTCTACCACTGTCCCTTTAAATGTCACATCTGCCTGCATCACTCATTATATCCTGTGTAGGTCAAATGTTTCTCCAGCTCAGCTGAGGAGGGATGAAATCTTGGCACTAAGGATTCATCATCTTTACAGATATAGACTGTGCTCAATAGAAGAAAGAAAATTCACAAAGAAATTTCCTTAGAGAAAGGTACATGAAAGCTTTTAATCTGGAGAATTTAGTCCCAAGAAATATTTTGAGTGAGTTTCAGAGGCTTCCTTCTGTGACTCCGTTAGAGAACAGAGATCACTAACTGGTTAGTAAAAATTGCTTGTTAATGGTTGTGTGGCTGCCACAATTATTATTATTTTTCCTCCTGGGTTCACATGTCCATCAGGTATGCACATCTTGAGGTGCAGGTGCTGATGGGGATCAATCTAGATCACTGGAGAGGAGGTTGAGCATTCTGCTGCTTTGCCAGCAGGTGTGTACTGCTGAATTTGTGCAATGCTTCATGTTGAGGATGTATTTCAGGAGGAAAGGTATCCTTGAATCCTTTCTCACTCCCCCTTAAAACTTGTAATTGGTGTGTTGTGTTTAAATCATAGTCTAAGTTTTGTTTGCTCAGTTAACTCTCCCAGGATATCTATTTTGAACAGAAATAGCAAGAATAGGACGTGAGTGTTTTGCCTAGAGAATTAATCTAAGAACCCAAACAGAATTCTTTCCAGAGGCAAGAAAATTGACAGAAAATGATGGGTGAGACACAGCTTGCTGTCAGGGTAATCATCTTTAGTGGTGGGAAGGGGGGTGGGCCACAAGAATGAACACCATTAAGTGAAGCCAGCATCATGAAGAACACCCTTCTACAAACACATTCTGATGGAGACGCCTCATCAACTGCTCCGCAGCTCTGTGAGGATCTTTCTGCAAATGGCCATCCAGGTGTGGATTCATCGGTTCACATTTGCACCTTGTAGCTTTTAAGGGCCATTAGAACCTAAATACTGCCCCATCGAAGCTCAACCTAAAAGGGGTTATTGCCAGCAGCCAAATAGCTCATGGAATCTCAGCCTTTGACAGTTCTTAATAGGTAAATACTTTTGCCTATGAGAGAAAATGATGATGTAGGAATATTGATGCTCTAAAACTCCGACTGTGTCCCTGATAAGTTAGAAATTTGACATTGACTCCCCTAACAGTCTTAGGATATATCATTGTCCCAAGAGGTGGACTTGAATATCACAGTCCTTGTCTTTTGAAAATTTTGCATAATGTGAGACGTTAAAATTAAGGTTGCTGTTTACTGTTCAGTTCTTACATAGATATTTCCAGATTCCCAGTGAGATATTATTTCCCTTGGAAATGCTTTCTGTCCCTGCCAGTTACTGAATGCAATCAGATAGCTTTGTGTGGGCTAGCATACCAATTAGAGGCCTTGTCTGCATTACGTGTGTGATGTATTCCCTTCTAAACTCAATGGTTTGTCTGCAGATAAACGCATACAGAGAGGAGAAAACCCAATTCCCATAAAAACCTTGAAACTGTTTCTGTTCTTAAAATGACATGTATACATATACTCAAGGTGGGAAGCAAAATAGCTGTAAAGCTTGGCAAATAAAAGAAGATTAATGAGGGAAAGGATCTGACAAAAATATTTAATTGGAATGCAATGGCCTGGCCCTATTATCTTGTATTATTATACATCTTGTCATTAACCAAATCTGTAGCTAAACTGTGGGCATTTGTCTTCATTATGTAGTAAAACGGTGTAATGAGCAAGTTCCAAATAATGAATAAATGCCCTGAAATGAACACAAGCCTGGAGAATGAGGGCAATTTCCATTTCTGCTCAACGGGTTCTGGGAGCAAGAGCCCATCCAAAAAGTAAAGGAAATGCTTCCATGTGTAAAAATCGGGGCTAGATGCACAAAATCAAGGTGATGTACTGCAAACTTGGCACCCACAGGCTTGTTAGTCTCTGCTGTCCACTCATTGTGAGACCTTTTCTTTTTCGATTATAATCTCCTCATCTGTCAGACATGATGAATGTCTCTTATGTCAAAGGTCTCTACTAGTGCGAATATCCTGTGTTCAAGAAAATGATATGAATTGTTAATTTCCATTTGGGGTCAAGTTTAACTAATATGTAGGGAGACATTTTTCATTCATTCGTTTGTCTATTCTTCAAGAATTTGTTGAATGTCACTAGAATGCCAGACACAAGTGTTAATGGTCCAGAGATAAATATTCTGCCCTTAAGCTAGTTCTGTACTTCCTAACCTAGTTGCACATTAAATCAACTGAGGAAACATTTTAAAACATTAATGCCTAGGATCTGGACCTAAAGATTGCAATTAAATTAGTTTGCAATAGGGCTCTGCAAGCATCCATTTTCTATTGCTATAATAAAACATTGAAGGCTAGGTTTTTTATAAGTTTAAAAAGGTTTCCCAGTTTGAGAGGTTCAAGTATACAGTGCCAGCATTAGTTGGCTCCAGTGAAGGCCTGATGACAGTTGGCATCTTGTCAGGAGAACAGGTGAGTGAGAGAAATCACACAGTAAGGCATGAAGCCAGAGACTGGCAGAGGGTAGGTTTGTTATCTTATAGTAACTTTAGAGGATGAGAGCTATGCCAGTTCTTTTCAAGTTCAGCACCATCAGTGACCTAACCAACTCCCATAAGGCCCTCCTTCTTCAGGTTTCCACCACTCCTTAACAGTGTCATGCTAGGGAACAATATTACAGCACATGAACCCTTGGAAATTAAACCACATCAAAACCACAGAGGGTTCCATTCTGTAATACAAACTTGCTTGAGAAACTCCCTGTCTAGCAAAAGACACAGAATTAGAACACATGACACCAGGGTGGTATGCGTTATGTACTCTTGTAGAGAAAAAAAAAAAAAAAAACCAACCTTCCACCCAATGGGAGAGATAATAGTGCACATATGTAGCTTTTCTGAAGGAAGCAGTGACTGAGCTCATTTGTTAGAGAATGAGCAAGAGTCTGACTGGCGCAGAGGGAGAACAAAGGAAGGCAAGAAAATGAGATTAACCTGCACAGAGGGAGAGATGTGAAATTGCATGGAAAATTCCAGAATCTCGAGAAACTCACTGTGGCCAGAGCACACATAAAAAAGTTCTCTAGATAAAGCTATACAAGAAGAGCACTTTGGCAGAGATGTCTGACAGGCCTGCATCCCCAAGATTTTAGGGGAAGGGACAGGATTATCCAGTGAGTAATCCCATCTTCCAGTTCCCATCACACAGCTAAATTCTGGCCTACAGAGTGGTGGGGATATAAAAACAACGTGAGCAACTTTTCAATCCCATCCTGCCCCCTTCCATGCTCCTGTTTCTTCCTTCCATGAACTGAACCATAAAATGAATACAGAGACTCCCAGCTGTTCAAAGCACATAGACTAAGAGACTGTTTTTCAGTGTTCAGTCCTAAATGGGACATCTATCACACCCCTTCCCCCAGGACACAGGGAAACATCACAGAATAAGGGGTGAAAAGATTATAAGAGCAAGAGGCTGGGGAGGATTGCTATAGAATGGTTTGCCTGAGATGACATGGCCAGTATACCCATGATCATGCACACAAAAGCTGTAACTACATGCATAAGACCTGCACAAGATGAAGTCCACCAGAATTCCAGCATGGATTGCAGAGGGGAGCACAAAGTCCCACCCCTAGCGGAGGAGCTATTGCCAATTGTTAGCTGCTAGGAGAGGAAGAGTCAGTTTTCTTCAGGGATCTGGATCCTGGTAGGTTGCCCACGCTCAAGTGAGTGGCTTCCCGCCCATGCAGACTGGCAGCACTACGTGGACTCAGTGAATTTTTTAAAAAAGCAGTTGGAGGGGGACTGGAAGTGATAGAAATAGTGCAAATATAATACTCATGCATGGCGTTCTCAAAAATAATATATATATTATTAAAAAAAAAATATTTTAACACCAGGCATAGTGGCACATGCTTTTCAACCTAGCACTCTGAAGAAGGAGGCAAGTAGATCTCTGACATTGAGGCCAGCCTGGTCCACATAGCAAGGTCCACATAGCGAGTTCCTGTCCCAAAACAACAACAGCAAACAAAAAGATTATATGAGTTGGGAGGATGATGGGTATAGGGGAAATTGGAGTAGAGGCAGTGAGGGGTGGATTTGATCATAGCATATTATAATTACTTATGAAAAATTGTTTGAGAACTTACAAAGAAAAAAGTGCTAGGACTCAGTTTCAACCAGGCTGATGAACAGTGTCAAGGGGCACAAGGTCATCGGAGCAGAAGACATCTCAGTATGATAACCTGAACCACCTAGCCGCCTGGACGTATATCCCAAGACAGACTTGTGCTTCTGTCCTGCTTGAAGAACCATTTGTTTAGTTCTGTCACAGCAGAGCAAGTTGTTCTTTAGGTAGTGAACCACTAGAAGGCTACTTTCTTGGGAAGAAAAAAGGAATCATTACTTTTGATGGGCTGGCTTTTAATAAATACCTGCTTTTGTGACGTTCTGTCATGGAAAGTATAACATGAGAAATTTTTACAAAATTCTGGCCAAGGAAGAAAGTCTCTCTATGAAAGTTTTTCCACAAACCATCCCTTGCTCTGAAATAAACCAGGTACAGTATTAGTGTGTTTGCCATGAGCTAATATTCCTAAATATCTGACAATTATAGATAATGTTGTTAATGTTAGATGATTAAGGCCCAACTATAATTTCAAAAGTATGTATTGTTGGAAAGAAGGTGCAGTTGGCCTTTTGTTTAATATGCTGGGATATGGTTCCAGTGTACAATTCCCAGCCTCTAGGGTAGTACAAGCTCTCAGACATTTTATTGGGTTTTGATTGAGAATATTTGCAGGCGCAGTTTCCAAGGGGAACATTTAGGTGATATGCCTCAGGAGGCTACAGAGCTAGCTGCAATCTCAGGTCCCGAGGGGACAGAAATCACCAGTGGAAACATGACTATTACTGAGGAAATAGTTCTTCCTGACAGGACATAAATCAGAAGCTCTGACCAGATGTGGCAATGGAAATGCCCTTAGTTGAGACCGGAGGTGTTAACCCTAGCACATCAGGACAGGACAGCAAAGGACAATGGTTTGCATAGCAGAGAATCCTGTCCATGTTGCACTCTGTGCTTTTTAGAGGCCAACCTGCACATGCTGGGAAATGGGTAAAATCAAACCGGTCTATTATGGGATGATTTTCCAATTCATGCGGGCTCCTACCCTCGTTTCTCTGCAGCCGTGTGCCCCCATCCAGTACTAAGTCACGGCACAGATCTCCTTCCCTCCCAGCTCTAAGGTGCCTGTTCTCCCAGTGTCCCCTGCTGTTGCTTTGAATCATGGCCCTGTTGTATCTCATCTGGGCTGCTATAGCAGGCAACTCTTCGCTAGTCTTCCACCCTAGTTTTCTCGTTTGCTCTTGTCCACTCTGCCCTCACCTCTGCTCATGCTTTTCCCTTCATCCACCCCACATTGTCTTAACCTGATCTGCAAGGTCTGTGTTAGACCATGTCTACCAAGTTCTTTGCAGTTCACCTGGTTTACTTTCTCATGGGAAAATGCTTGACCTCCCATTGCCTATGGGAGGGAATAGCACCACCATGCCATTGCGATGGGGGTAGGGACACTCGTCAGCCTCTCAGGACATTGCTAGGCTTCGATTCCCTTCCCTTCTTCCATGGGCTCACCTCTCAGAAGCAGCAATCTTATATGGTGTGTTCAGTCAAGGAATCTGAATGGTATACTCGTAACTCTGTTCTCACTATTCGAAGTGCATCTGTTCTAGGCGTGAGAGCTCAGATTGACTGTGGATGGTTCTTGCAATATAATTAGCAAGTGGCAATGGATGCTGCTTTCACGTGGTGTAGGATTCTAAGAGGTGATAATAAGCTTCCTAATACACACACTTATACACACCTCTTCTTCTAAGAACTAAAGTATCATTGTTAACACCAGAGGTAATAACAGATGAGAAGAGGCTGTTGAATGAGGAGAGAGTGCAAAATAGAAGGGGGGGAGGAAGAAGAAGAGGAGGAGGAGGGGGAGGAGGAGGAGGGGAGGAGGATTACCTTAGGAACAACCCCCAAGGCCATCTTCTAACTTCCAAGTGTACCCACATGAAAAAGTACACACCAAAATACACACACACAATAAATAATAAAATAACTGCATGCATTGGTACCTGCTCTTAA
>NW_008337073.1:1663887-1702088 GCF_000622305.1 Nannospalax galili | reverse complement strand
GGAGAGGAAGGGGAGGAGGGGGGGAGGAAGGGGAGGAGCAGGAGAAAGAGGAGGAGGGGGAGGAGGAGGAGGAAGAGGAGGAGGGGGAGGGGGAGGAGGAGGAAGAGGAGGAAGATGACAATGATTACAATGACAGCTGTCCTCCATAGCGGTTAAAAGGACCAAGACAAAACTTGAAAGTTCAAATACTTCGCAGAGTTTTCAAGAGCTGACCCAGGATCCCCACACCTATCTTTCACAGTCAGAGTGGGCTAAGAAACCTAATATTTTTTTTAAAAAAAATATTAAAAATCCTGTTAGAAGATGGGATACTTAGTTACTACCATTCTTTCTCCTGTATCTCTTGAGAAGTGAAGAAGCAAGATATTAAAACGCCCCAACCATAGCCAAGGAGCTATTGGCAGCTGATCACTACTGGGTGAGGTAGAGTTGGTCTTCTTTATGGGAGTAACACTAGATAGGCTGAGCAAGCTCCAGTGGATGAACTCACACCATGAGACAGCTGGGTACATACTTTTCATAAGCCTTACCATAAATGACAGAATGCATGAAATCCTGTGGGTGGGCTATGGGGAAAGTGCAGATGGGCAAGGCTGTCTAAATATGATTAAGATGTATTGTATGAAGTCCACAAAAATTCAATAAAAATATACATTGAAGAAAACAGATGACAATAATATATTAAATACAAAGAGTAGCAGTTTAGAAAAATTAGGTTTTCATCATAGCTTTCTCACTATCTGGGTGTGCCTAGGTAGGTCACTTACTGAATCTCTATTTACTCCATGACAAACAAAGGAATACATCTCTCTAAATGGGCTACCATGAGTCCCAGTGAGGTAGGAGGTACAACTATCAATGTAGATGTGAGCACCTGAGACTTCACCCCATCTCTTCTGAGCATTCATCCTATATAAGTCAAATGGTGTAAGGAATATTTGCTTTGCCTCTCTCATAGGACTGTTAGGATCCATATGTAAGCCATGAACTTTAGAAGAGCAGTCCACATCATAAGCCCTTGGTAATGTGAACAAGACATTTCTGTTGTTGTTACAGCTTTGTTAATTACTGTTATGATTCCTGTAATGATTATTTATGGGGACCTGAAACTTTGCACTCTGGTTTTAAAATGTTAATGATTCTTAGTTTAAGAAATGAAGCTATGTTCATCACTATACATGGTGCTGCTGGGATTGATCTGCACATGCGGAAGAGAAAGAAGAGAGCTGATAGTTCAAAAGGCTTGGCAACCCCCCAAGGAGGAGACCGAATGGAGACGGAGCAGGTTGGAACCTAGTATTGGCTCTGAAGCCTCAGCCTCTCAAGATGACAGGAGAAAGTCCATTGTCATCGTACTAAAACAGTGGTGGTGACATACAATGACATAGAAGGTCAGCTTTCTATGATGGAAGTTCACCTGCTGGGGCTGGAGACATAGGTCAGCTGTTAGGAGCACTTTCTCTCTTCCAGAGGGCCTGAGTTTGTTTCCTAGAACCCACATTGGGTGACTCAGAACTGTATGTAACTCCAACTCCAGAGCATCTGATGCCCTCTTCTGATATCCTTGGGCAACTGCACACACACACACACACACACACACACACACACACACACACACACACGTAGAAAACAATAAAAAAAAAAGTTTACCATCATAAACTTCTACCGCAAAATTCAGCTCAAGCATCACCTATTTTGGAAGGCAGTGACTCCTGCTCCATGTCTCATAACCCCCCACATTCACCTACATTAGTATAGAGCACATCATCCATTCATTCGTCCATACATTCATTGTTCAGTAAAGATCTATTAACTGTCTCCCACAGGCCAGACAGTGCAGCGGGTGCCCAAGGGCTAGCAACTGGCTCACTTACTGGTTTCTTCTACTAAAGTAATAGTTCTATGACTTTGTTTTTATTCATGCCTATATTGTAGGAGCTTAGCACAGAGCCAGAGACATAATAGACACTCTGGGGACCATATTGTATAGTGATTAAGTACATGGCAAGTCTTGCACAGGTTGCTTAAGCCTTAAACCTCATCTTCTTCATCTATAATAATAGTATCTGCTCATGATTACTGTTGGAATGAAAATGAGATACTCACAAAAAGCATTTGGTAAGGCTCTTGGATCTGGTGAGAGCTGTGTAAATGATAGCTATAATCAGAATGAATAGATTACATAGGCTTGCACTACCAGGCAAAGCTTGTCCTGTCCTAATGGTTGGGGGTGGTTCATCTTTTTCTTTGCTCTTTTCCATCATCTCTCCAGGCTTGCTGCTTACCACAGTGTGACCATGACTACATGCATAGCAATGTCTTCTGGGATCCTTTCCTCTAAGAACTTAGGCAGAGCATGGAATTTGCTATGCTCTCTGACAAGACTTCCCCACACCAGGTGTCATCTGTCCAGTTCCAAGCAACTTTGTCCCTCTTTCTGGTCTCACATCAAGGAGCTGCAAAGTCCCAAGGGACAAAACTCATATAGGAGCACAAAACACTTCACTTGAGAAGCAATACAGAAACTGTCTGGCCATGAACAATGCCCTTTCCTCCAGGATTAATGTTTCCTTTTCATAACTCCTGATCAAATTAAGACTACAATGTGAGAAAGCAGAGCCTGGCAGACAGGAGTCTGCAGAGCACAGAGAATTCCTGCTCCCTCCTTCCACAGCCAACCACAAAGAGAAAAGCAAGAGACCAAACTGATTAGGCACTGGTATGTGGTTTAGAAAATCAGTTTAACTGACATTTTTATTTTTTTAAAGCTCTGTGGTGGTTCCCATTATTGAATTTAAAATTTTACTTCCTGAAAAAAAATCCACTTTGTCACTCTGCCCTGCTTCCAAATCAGAGTGATGCTCGGCTAGTGACAGTCACAACTACAGGGTCACCAGGAAGTCTTAACAAAAACCATGGGCATTGGGTCAGTTAAATTTCAGTTCCATTCCAGATCCATCCCTTCTGAGTTATAGAGCTATGGATAAATTTTGAATGCATCCAAGCAAGTTTCTCCATTTGTCCAGTGGGTATAATAATGTCTAGCTCACAATGAAATAATGAGGATTGTGTAAGATATGTACCTTAAGTCATCTTATATTGCTATAACAAAACACCTGAGACTAGGTAATTTACAAGGAGAATAGGTTCATGTTGGCTCACAGGTTTAGAAGCTGGGAAGTTCAGGATCAGGTGGTTTCGTCTAGTTGGTTGCTGTCCTGGGCCTTCAGCTGCATAGTAATATCACAGGAAGCAGAAAAGGAAAGCAAGTGTTTGGTTCTATAGGAATACATATGAAGGAGTGTAAGAGGCTTGATGAGCTTATCTTGTAATGATTCATTCTTATGAAAACTTTACCATTCCCGTGGGAACCAATCCAGTCTCCTGATAAAGGCATTACTACATGCAGAAACCCCTTTAAAAGGAGCCAAGTCCCAATTTGTACACTGCCAATCAAATTTCAACATGGGTTTTGGCAGGACAAACCACCTCCAAACCATAGCGATATGTAAACTGACCAGCACAGAGTAGGTGCTCCAACAGAGAGTTCTTTAAGCCTGGTTCCCTGGAGAATGTAGAATCCCTGGAGAGCCCTTAAAATGCAAATTCCTATGAAAAGGAGAACGCTAAAGTTCATTTATTTACACCCAAATGGGTCTCAGATTATTTTCCTGAATAAATAAGGAAGATGTGGTAAATGAAGGGTGCCCTTTACAGGGTGGAACAGAACTGTGAGGAAGGAACTCTCCAGGGTCCAGAATTACACACACAGGAGAACAAGAGCTCCCATGACATCGTATTTCCCTTAAACACGTATCAGTTTCTGATATTTCCCCATTTACTTCTCTCCTTTATTCTTTCTTCCCTTCTTCCTCTTTATACATTTTGATCTTGCACATGTTTGTCCTATTGCATAAAGAGAAAAGTCCAAACAAGTGACCTGTTCATTGAATGCAGATTTTTAAAATTTTATTTCATTTTATTTTTCTGTTTTTGAGTTTCATACATGAATATTCTATTTGCATTATTTCCACCCTTCCCAGTACCCCTCAAACTCCTTCCATGTAACCCCTCACAAGTTTTTGTGATTTTTCTTTGCTGGCTACTGTTACATATACATACATATATTTATTGATATACATTTATATATATATATATATGAAATGCACAGAGTCCATTTAATGGTGCTCATGTGTACCAGTGTTTAGGGCTGCACATTTGGGATTACATAACCTCTCAGGGTGTTAATAACTAGAGAAAACTGATTTTCCCTCCCTCCGCATTGACCGATTGCCTGCAGCTCCTCATCCTGAGGTGGAATCTCCTGAAATTTTCCCATCTACCTTGGCATGTCAACTGGTTTTGTCATTATGCAGATCTTGTTAGAGTACCATACTGTAGAGATTTCACTAGAGTAGCTTCCCTGTCATGTCTAGAATGTATTAACTAGAAGCAGGTGTCCTGTCCCTCTGGCTCTACATTCTTTCTGCCTCATCTTCAGAGATGTTCCCTGAGTCTTAGATGTAGATGATGCATTGTAGATGTATCACTTAAAGTTGGGCACCTCACAGTCACTTATTCTCTGTATTCTGAGCAGTTGAAGAACTTTGATATAGTCTCCATCTATTATGAAAAGAAACTTCTTTGATGAGTGGTGAGAGAGTCACTTGTCTGTAAATATAAGGGTATGTGTTTAGAATATAGTTAAGAAATTATATTGGTCTAGGAAAGTGACAGAAGTAGTTTCTTCTCTAGGGTCTATGACCTCCTCCATGTGTACTTGGCTATATTTATAGTACCATGCATGGATTCCATCCTTAAGTCCAAATAGATAGCTGTTAATTACCCCTAAGATAGAAGTACCACTACAGCACCAATAGAGACAGTTTGCTAGGCAGGTCCTTGTTGTGGTTCATAGACCTTGCAGCTGGGTAAGACCACTGATTGCTTTTCTCCCTTGGCAGTTTGCATAGTATCTTCTAATACTTTGAGAGCTAGTCTTTGGGGAAGCAGCTTCCAGGTCAGCTCCAGTCAATTGCTCCAAGACCAATAAACATAGATTTAAAGGTGTCTCAGGAACTACTGGCTGAAATAACTGTGAGCAAAGACATGGTTATTGGCTGTTTCTTGGCTCTGGGAAGCTATCAGATGCTAAAGGGAGACACACACACACACACACACACACACTGATGATTCCATTTACAGACAGTCTCCAGTGGTTCATCTTACAAGTTTTCAACTTTTACCACGGTGCAGAATTGCTACAAATTCAACAGAAACATACTTTGAATTGTGGAGTTGGATGTTTTCCTGCACTAGCAATATGCTGTAGGATGTTCTCTCGAATGTTGGGCCACAAAGAGTGAACCACAGGTCCCAGTCAAGGACATAAATAACTGTGATTCTGCGTGATGCAGTGGCACTAAGTTTTGATATGCACTGGATCACTGTGTCAAATGTTAATTTCTGACTTGTGTGTCATCAACTGACAGTGAGTTGATGAAGGTGTAACCCTATACTAAATCCTGGAGAATCTATACTGAGTTATTACTATATGCCAGGTACTAAGTACCTAATACACATTATAGTTGACTTCTCAAAACTCTTGATTAAATCTAATCTATTCAATTATAATTTCACAATATAGCCAGACGTGGTGGCGCACTCCTGTAGTCCCAGCACTTGGGAGGCAAAGTCAGGCAGATATCTGTGAGTTCAAGGCCAGCTGGTCTACATAGTGAGTTCCAGGACAGCTGGGGCTACAGGGAGACCTGCTTCAAAAAGACAACAACAACAACAACAAAAATTCACAATATAATTCGAACCACAAAGTCCAAAATTGCAGCAAAACCTAGGGACTCGAACTCATCTCTCCCAGTCTCTCTTTTCTGCTTTTCTGTGAGATCCATGTTTGGGCAGGTTTTCCCCAGGTGATTTTAGCTCAAATTCCTATAAGCTTCTTTTTTTTATTATTTTATGTGTATGAGTGTATTGCCTGCATGTGTGTAAGTGCACCTGTGTCATGCAATGCCTGTGGAAGTCAGAAAAAACATCAGATCCCATGGAATTGGAGTTACAGATGGTTGTTAGCTGCCATATGGGTGCTGGGAATCGAAACTGGGTCCTCTGCGAGAGCAGCCAGTGCTCTTAACTGTGGAGCCATCTCTCCAAGTCTTTCTTATTAGCTTCTTAATCCCGGCACCCAGAGGTGATTTTTCCCAGTAAGCCTCTCAGATAAGCTTAGTAAGATTCTTATTTCCTGGCCTGTATTCCATGCATAACCTTGAAGCAGTTCCCATGATGACCAAGAAGACTTTGATGCTTCAGGTACAGACCCCACATACAGTCTCAGGAGCTAGAGATAAGATTGTCCTCCAAACCTCCCACCTTGTTAGTAGAAACTGTGTTCCTCCAAAATAAAGCTCTGTACCCCAGAGTCAAGCAGTTGTCCAGACTTGTGAACAGATGTCCACCACAGATGAACAAATGGAGAGCTGAAGAGACTAAGCGAGACCTTCTCAGGGTCACAGGGGTAGCACATGACAGAGCCAGGACTTGAGCTGACACCTCCCAATTTCAAAGCATCCACATTTCTCCAGTGCTAGGCTGTGTGAACCAGAATTTGAGATTGAATGAAGCAGGCACCTGGTTAGGTAGTAGGAGGTCTCAAGGTTGAGAAAACTCATTTTTGATAGTTTTAGAAGTCATTATAAAATGAATGTTTTTCCCTCTTGGCTAACATAGGCATCTCTCTCTCATTTCTTCTAAACAGATAATGGTTCTTCCTTGCTATATTTCTTGGCAGGCAGGGCCTGCATGCAAACAAATTCTTATTAGCAATTTTAGTGCAATAATATTCATCTACTTTCACCTTTTTATAAAAAAAAGGTGGGGAAGCAAAAAATTACTTCTTGGCAATGTCAGCCTTGTCAAACTGAAAAGCGCAGAAATCTAAGTGTGGCAGTCAGGGGCCCATGGTGGTGATAGATTTTTTTTTTTTATTTCTACATTTGTGTTAAGGTCAGTGTATTCATTTCACAGTAGGGAAGGATGAATTTTGACATTTTTATAAGGGTGATTGATTGGTTTGTGTCCATTTGTGAGACTACATGGCAAGAGGCCATAGTTAATGGAAGAGAGGAGAAACTAAAAAGACTATTTTGGTGGGAAGCCTACCTGTCACCATTTTGGATGATGCCTAGAAATATCGAACATGTATGCAAATCAAGCAGAAGATAGAAAAGTATTTGACACATATTAATGTACAAAGGGAAAGGTTATTGACAGGAATTTCATTTAAGTTATATAACCTAGCTGTATGTATCCATTTCCCCCAAGGTCCCAAGTGGTTGCTGGTAAACTTTCTAGATTATTGTTAAGAAAGCTTGCAAGAGAAAAAATTGCCACAAAATGGCAGTATGTTGGACCTTCTGTCTAGGACTTTCCCACACATTCTACATAGTTTCCATTTAAAGTTCAGCTTCCTTAGGGGAAGGTGACAGACTTTGAAAACCCCCAAACTAACTCTGCATCTCCTGATCCTTTGGATTTTCATGATAACAAGCAGTGACCCTTGTCACTATAGGTTTGCTGAGGCTCAGGGGCAAGTGAATCTGCTTACTGCTACATCTTGTTTCCTAAGACTAGGGCATAATATTTATTTCAGGCACTTGTTAGATGAATCAATGAATGATTGGCTTTGTAATCATTTCAGTGTCTGTCTTTTGAGATGTATCATGGATACTGATTCCTTCTATGTCTTCCAAGGAAGTGAGCAGGCTTCATTTTATTGCCCTACTGATAGATTATTCTGAGGGAGCTAGAAACACTTCATTGGAAGAGATTTCCCTTAAAGCCAAAATATTGTTCCTTGATAATTCCTTACATTTTTGTTGTGATGACATCTCTGACTAACCACAATAAAGTTTCCCTGTGGAATTCAGGGTTGTTTTTATCATTATGAATCTCCATACATTAAGCTTTGGTATATAGGTCATTTGGAGTCAGAAGACCTCCATGTGAATATCAGCATTGGTCACTCCATTCTTTTTTAATTTTTATTTTTTTATGTGTATGAGTGTTATACCTGCATGCATGTATCTAAGTGTACCAATGTTATGCAGTGCCTGCGGAGGACAGAAGAGGGTGTCAGATCCCCTGGAACTACAGATGGTTGTTAGCTGCCATGTGGGTGCTAGGATTCACCTGGGTCTTCTACAAGAACAGCCAGTGCTCTTAACCACTGAGCCTTCTCTCCAGCCCCAGGTCACTTCATTCTAAGTGTAGAATGTAGGTGTGAGCATCCCATGGCTGCACTGATATTTTCATGGTACTAGCAGGTGGAAATCATGTCAGCTTCACAGGCAGTTCCTCATACATGCTATCCAGAGACTCACTGTGGCCCACTATGTGTACAAGGGTAGTTTCAAATACTGTAATCTGGGGCTGGAGAGATGGCTCAGTGGTTAAGAACTCTGGTTGTTCTTGCAGAAGACCTGGATTCGAATCCCATCACCCACATAGAAGCTAACAGGAGTCCGTAACTCCAGTCCCAGGGGATCCGACAGCCTCTTCTGACCTCCACAGGCATTGCATAACATGGGTGCACTTACCTACATGCAGGCAATACACTCATACACATAAAATAAAAATTAAATAAATAAAATCAAATACTGTAATCTCTCCTCGAGGCTTTCAATTATGCACTATTCCAAAGGAACTAAATTATTAATTTATGAACAAAATTATCAATTTATGATTCCTACTTGGCCCCTTGCCACTTTCTTCCTCGATGGAAGATCTGGCCTTATGGATCAACTTCTACTCTTTCTCTGTTCTAATAATTACCCACATGGTTTCTTGGGTTTCCATGTTGCAGAACCTGAACGCTAATGCAGAACGTGAAATGCCTAATCCAAGAGGTGGTTGATGACAGCAAAATAGGTCTATCAAAGTACATTCCTCCGAGGGCATAAGCTGGGCTGAGGGGGTTGAGTCGAGTATGATGGCTAGAGAACACACTCCTCTTTTCATCTGTGCCTTACAGCGTAGGATGAAGGTGCCAAGAGAGACGAGATGCTGTGATGAGAAATGAGTGGGAAATCCTTGGAAACTGTAAGATTTTGGAAAATTTCATGACGACTAGACTGCCAGTAACAGTTTCTGTGAATTCCATACAGCAGACTGCTTCATAGTTTTCAATAGATATGAAGATTTTTGAAAATTTCATTTTGACTGTGCTTCTTTGTTTGGAGTTCTGAAAGTATCTAACAAATAGACCAGAACCCAAGGCATTGCAACCACTTTCCATGTGTGTCACCAAAATAATTGGCATCCTCCCCAGTTTGCTTTAGTTCCCTCCTTAGGGATCCTCCTCAATATCTTTTCACCCTCCATGCATGTCCTTCCTTCCAAGTTCTCACCCTGCAACCCACCTGTGCTCTTCTCCAGACTAAGCTGACTGTGGAATGGACAAGGAGAGCATCCTAGCTGCACACTCTTCCCTCATTTGCCCTTAAGAATGTCATTAATTCTTTGCAAACCAAGTCCTATACCAGAGAATCAGATTACTGTAGAGTAGCTAAGGGCTCTGCATCTGACTTGGGCCCTAGAAGATGATTTGGGAAGTATATGGCTTTCCTGCAGACTAGCTGCTTCAAAGGAAACTTGTGGATTTCCCTCAACAACCCTCCACAGTGCTAGAATCTCTAAGATAATCTAAATTTCTGGGTCTGTTTTTGACAACTCTATCCCAAATCATCATTTAGAACAAAGTATGTCCCCAGCCCAGTGCACAACATGCCTCGTGCCCTTTTCTGAATTTGCCCTTTTCAAAATTCTGAAGATAGTTAATTGTACTTATACTTCTCAAAGGTCTAACCTGCTTCTGTCTTCTGGGTAAAGAATCAATTATTTATTTATTTATGCTTTTAAATCAACAAATAAAATCATGTATATTTATGGCATGTGGCAAGATGGTTTGATATACATATATTCCATGAAATGACTAAATCAAGTTAATTAACATATGTATTACCTCTCATATTTTGTTTTCTGGTGAGAGTACAGAAAAATTTACTATCTCAACAGTTTTCAAGGATACGATACCATGGTTACCGTAATGATGGTCATTTTTTTTATACAATGGATCTCTTGAATTTACACCTCTTGTCTTAACTGGAATTTTGTATCTCTTGAGCAATATCTCTCCAGTCTCTCATGCTGAGCCATATACCTTTATTCTCTGTATAGCTATGAGTTATAATTTAGAGTCAACACATGCATGAGCTAATGTAGCATTTGTCTTTCTGTGCCTGGATTATTTCACTTGACATAATGTTCCCCCAGGTCCACCCATATTACTGAAAATACTGACAGGATTTCATTATTATTATTATTATTATTATTATTATTATTAATCTGAGTAGTGTTCCCTGGTACATGTATCATATATTTTCTTCACCCATTAATCCACTGATGAATACTTAGGTTGATTCTATCTCTTGGCTGTTGTAAATGAAACTTTAATGAACACAGGAATCAAAGACATAGCTCTTCCTCCATCCCCAGATTCTGTTTATTTCACATACAAATGTGTAATATACCGTCCCACTGTCTTCACAGAGTCCTACATGATCAAAGAGGAAAAGAAAAACCAGCAAAGATTTCTTTGCTGAGGTTCAGTATCCAGCTCAGGATTTGATGCATGGAAGTACACAATAAATATTTATTAAATGAATGACTCTACTCCAAAAAGCCCCAGGATTGTGTTCTCACAGTATCAGGTAGAATGGAAAATTAAGTTATCAGGTTAACACACTTAGAAATTGCTCAACAGTTTTGAATAGGGTTTTATTCATTCAGACAATAGGAATTCTGCCCAGGCCCCAAGGCAAGGTCTGGGGCCCTGGTATTATCTTCCTGTGTGTTCAGATGGATAAAGAACATAGGTTTAGATTACTCAAAGCCTGTGGTATAAATCCTGGCTCTGTCATATTTTACTTACAGGGCTTTAGGAAAGTAACCCAACCCCACTGTCCCTTTCCTTTTTCCATCTGAAAAATGAAGATAACAATGCATTCCTCACAGAGTTATAAGAAGGAGGTAAGATAAGAAAGTTCAGGACACGGCAGCAAAATGACAAATATTCAGTCAGTCTTCACTGCTGGGACTGATGGACTCACTGAAGTTACCTCTCCAGAACATTGCAAGTTTTGAACAAAGTTAGTACAGGTTCATTTCTTTAAAAAGGCAAAATTTTATCACAAGAAGGGTGCTGTCACCTCCCTCCGCTACATCTATTTGTATAGTGAAATAGTATCACTCATGGAGAAATTCAACCTCACCTTACCTGGGCAGGAGCTAATTGCCTCTATAGAAAATGACTTTTCATAACCTGCTACCTAATGGCCCCTCAGATGCTTGCACACCATTAGTTGACCTAGAACTCCAGAAAGTAAATTTTCATTTCACTGAGCCTGTTTGTTGTTTTTCTGGGCATAATGGAAATAGCACTGTGTTACACTCAGCCTCCTTAGTCTCTGTGATTGAGGAGAACCATCACTAATTAGCACCTTTGTGTGGGTCTGTGGAAGGACTGCTGTGGGCTTTGCTTCCTTTTGTTTTGTTTTGTTTATGCTTTCATCCATTTGGCAAACATCCTTGGAAAGCTGGTCATAAATGCTAATGAAATTGTAATTTTTGTTGGAAGATGCAATCCCAGAATGTTTGAAAGCTCAAAAACTCTCTTTGCTGTGTGGGGTATTATCATGTATAGTAATACATTTTTGAAACCTACTGGGTTTTTTAAAAACATACATTGATACCAATTTAAGGAGTAATCATCAAAAAGTAAAAATAGCCTGTGTGCTTGCTATCATCAAGAGGCATAAGTCAGCCTCATCACCTGGTGTAGGCATAAATGATATCACTTTTCTCCTCTGAGTTTTGGGGTGTCTTGGTGGCAAGAGCTACATAAATATATCATGGAGTAGGTATGAACTGTCAACCTCTCAAGGGGGATGTAAAATAGGAATACACACACACACACACACACAGAGAGAGAGAGAGAGAGAGAGAGAGAGAGAAATATGGTGCAATGATTTTTGCATGCTATGCCCTCTTAGAACTACGACTTTGACAGTCTGTGCTTTATGCTGAAAAAGAAAACCAAACTGCAAACTGCCAGGAACAAACGATATAAAAATCGCAATGCTTCATGTTCATCTTTCAAATGAGCAAAAATTGGGAGGAGGGGGGCTCCACAGGCTAAGACCTCACTCAAGGCCATGTGAAGGGGAGACACATGGACCAGAGTTAACAAATGACAGAGACATTGTGCACTCTTCTGAAGAACGAATTGGTGATACTGTAATTACAGCTTACCTCCCTATGTTAATTTTTGTGTTCTTTCCCCCACACAGCCTGATCCCCCTCACCGTATCTGCCACTGCACACCGGTGTCTGACGCTTCACTGCAACGTTTCAGTTCTTGACAGTGTTTCCCATCACAGTGTGAAAATTTTCTATTTTTCCCAGGCCCTTGAGAGCGGCTCTGTCTTTTGTGAGAAGGAGGCTTTTAAAGACAGCTGAAGTGGATAAGAGCGGCTCTGGGCTCGCCAAGGAGGAGGCCGCGCATGAGCTGCCAACCGCGGCATTAGCGGGCTCCGGCTCAGCTCCCGAATAGCTCGTTTGGAGGGTTTTGACTTAAGCCTATGGAAATAAAAAGACTTTTCAATTCTACCTGTCCCTGGGATGGGTCAGAGTTATCACTCAGAGAGCACTGGGGGACCCAGCCAAGAGAAAAACCAAGGAATCTCACTTGAACTGCAGAAGCAGAGTCCCACCACATAATGCTTTTTAACAAGGTCAGATAAACACAGCCCTCCCTTCCCTGGCCCTCTGCTGTCTTCTTGGCTTATTTATATATTCAACAACGCCATCAGCAGTCATTTGACTGCATCGCTCCTGGAGACATCTATGTCAGGGTTGGACTTCTGAGCACCAGATTTTGTACATCAGTCAACCAGACTGTTGTCCTGGTTAAGTAAGGAGAATGCTGTCATGTGTGTCATACAAGAGAAAACCATTATGCAAAATCAATACCTCCTTAAACACCAATTACTCTAATTAGGTTGGGAGAGTGAAAGAACTTGCTCTCTGAAGAAGAGAATGAGCTTATTGCACTTTTTAGAAATAATCTTTCATGTTGATGGCTTAAGACATCGTGGGTACTCTTTGTTACACCCCTGAGCTGACTTCCTCTGCTTTGGGAACTACAGCACAAGGGCTAATGTATCATATGAATTAGGAGCTGTTATTACTATGCGCTCAGCTTGGCCATCTGAGACAGCACTGCGTGGAGGAGGTGTGGATTGGGGGCACTTATTGCATGGGTCTATGGGAAGTGATACATGGAAGGGGCATTGATATTATTTCTGGCTTAAGCTGCAGAAAAAATGAATCTTCATTTCTTACCGTGTGTGTGATTCAGGAGTCCAGGTGTGGCTTAGCTGGGTCCTCTGGCTCTAGAATCACCCATAGGCAGCAAAGTGTCTGTCTGTCTGATGGTCATATGATATATTAGCTCTTGTGCTGTAGTTCCCAAAGCAGAGGGCTATCTAGTCAAACTACCCAGAGATCCCTTGGTGTGAGTTCATCCACCCGAGGCTGTTCAGTCTGTCTAGTGCCACTCTCTTAAAGAAAATCAAGTCACCCAGCAGTGATCAGATGCTAATATTTCCTCACCAAAGTTATGGCCTCCTACCCATATTCCAATTTTTAAAGGGAAGCAACAGTTTTATGTATGGTTGTCTCATAGGCAATGCAAACACAAGAACTTCTGAATGCCTGACAACTGAGCCATTGTTCAGGTCAAATAAGGAGGGTGCTGCCATGAGTGTCATACAGGAGAACACCGTGTTGCAACACCAACATGTCCTTATGTACAAATTATTAGAGAGATATGGGTTCGAAAGCTAAATTATTAGAAAGGAAAATGACATTTATAAATAAACCAAATCTAGGCTAGAGGAATCCAGGGGAACAACAGTCAAGATGTCTTTCCTCTCTGATTGACAAATCTTGAACGTAAAGGCAGCATAGATGTTGCTAAGTGGCTTCTGCTACCCATAATCCATGATGACCAGCTGATGACTTGTGACCTTAAGAAAGAGTAGGTTGGATGAGCCAGGGATGACACTGGGTCTTGCTGGAAGGTTGAGACAGAGAGAGTAACAATATAAGTCATATCTGAAACTTTAGTATGGAAAAGTAATGAGCAAATTATTTTCCCTTAAGGAATCAGATATTAAACATTTAAGCTTCCTGAGACACATAGTCTCTGATGTTGCCATGCACAAGCAGTCCTAGACAACCCGAAATGAATGAGCATGTCTGTGCTCCCATATGATTTCATTTACAGAAATAGGCTGCAGGCCAGAGCTGGCCTATAGGCTGTAGTTTGCCACCTTTTGCTATAGTACAAGGTATCCTTCAATATAATAAATCCAAAGCAAACCCAAAAAGTCCATAACTAAAGGCCAGAATCGGTATCAACAAACCAACAAGTAGACACAAGAGAAGTGAACAGCTCAGAATCAGGATGGGGCAGAAGGAGCCCAAACATTCCTGCCTCACCTTTGGTCTGAGTTCAGATAAACAAGAAAAAGAATGAGTGGCATGGAGACCACAGAGAATCTCCAAGTGAACCCACAGAGAGCTGGGGAGAAGACAAAGGACTAACTTGGCTTAAAATAAACAGTATGTGGCCAAGTACACTGTGTTGAATTAATGCAAAGGACAGAGGCAGGATATTGGCCAGATGCTGCCTCAAAGTAGTGTGATGCTGGCTCGGGATTCTGCTTGCAACCCACTCTGTAATAGGAGTGATTTCTCTCAAGTCTCCACCTACTTCAACCCTGCAGTTCCGCCTCCTCACCAGAAATGCATTTATTGATATTCCACATGGTGAATTTGTTTCTAATTTTTTTCATGGGATTCAAAAGAGCAGTTTGATCTGAGAGATTCCATTTATACTCACAGAATAAGACTGTAATTCATCTTTTATGCCTTTCTGCCTTGCATGACAAATGGAACTCAAATTGTCATTCTTTGTTCAGAAGCAAACACCATCTTGAAACTGTTTGTTCTCATTGTTTAAAATAATTCCAATTCTAAATGGTTCTTCTATCTTGGGAAAACAACATACATTTAAGAAATTAAAAGTCAAATTATTTTTCCCATTGAAACAACTTTCTTTTGGAAAGAACATTGTTTTGTCAGAAAATGGGATGTCTTAATATTTTCTATAACATTTTTTCAGATAATGCCAGATGGGATATGAGATAATGGGGCAAACCAGGATCCTAGTTCCAAGTCTGAAACTGATTATCCTGTTTAATCTGAGGGAAAAGTGTCTAATTTTATTTTACCCTATTTTATTTTTTCTGTCATATTCAAGGAGAGAAAGAGATATTAATTTCTCCTCTGGTTCTCTCATAAGGTTTTGAATGAATTGGATGAGTTAATATACACAAATAAATGCCAAAAAATTTTAAATTCTGTAAGCATAGGGTATTATTATTCACCAAGTATTTGTTTTGTTCTTTTTCATATAAGGTATTATGTAATATATAAAAATTTAAAAGATGAATAAGGCCATTCTCTTCTCCCCTGTCTTGGTCTAATTTTGTTGGTATAAAAAAATCTTTGACTCAAATCCTTTATAAAGGACAGAGAGTTATTTAGTTTCTAGTTCTGGAGGTTCAAGAGCTTGGTATTAGCATGTGCTTGATTCTGGTTATGGCCTCATGATAGATGTCATCAAAGCTTAAAGAGCTCCAGTGTGAGTGGTAAGCAGAGTATAAGAAGAGGGATTCCAAGAGAGTGCCAGACTCTTTTAGAAGTTCTCTTAGGAACTAATCCAGTGTCTGAGATCAGCATTAATCCCTTCTGAATGCAGAGTCCCAGGACCTAATTACCACCCACTTAGGCTCTACCTCTTAAAATTTCACTTCAACACCATAGGATCCCCAGGACCAAAATTCCATGAGCCTTGGAGGGAGGGGACACACTCTAACTATAACCAAACCAGAGCACCTCCAAAAGTTATGTCCAGAGTTCATAAGTGCAGTAGAACTTTCTATGTTCTTTTCAGACTGTGTATCTTTCACTTAACCTTTATAGTATGATTACAGTTTTTTTAATATTTCATTTATTACTTTTATTTTATGTGTGAGTATATTGCCTGTATGTGGGTAAGTGCACCCATGTCATGCAATACCTGTGGAAGTCAGTCAGAAGAGAGCATCAAATCTCATAGAACTGGAGTTACAGATTGCTAACTGTCATGTGGGTGCTGGGACTCGAACCTGGGTCCTCTGTAGGAGCAGCCAGTGCTCTTAACCGTGGAGCATCTCTCCAGCACCTTACTATTCCTATTTTAAGGTGCAAATATTAACAAAAAGAAAAGTTAAGTCTCAGATACACATGTCTATCTAGTAAGTGGCTGAACCAGGATTCCAACCTGGATTATTTGATTCTGCAGTCCATGTTATGCTATATTAGGGTCATACATGCTCACATAGAAATGATAACTAATTCTCGAAAAAGCAATCACAATAGATAAGAGTAGAAATAGCCAGGAAAAATAATTGGATTCCAAAGTCGCAGTTCTCTAATTCATATTTAATCAATATATTGAAAATATAAATCTAGTAATATATGTTTGTGAAAACTACATATTTTCCAAAGTAAAATAATACTTCACAAAAAAGCTTCATTTTTCTTTATGCACTTTTCTCTTGTCACTCAGTTCATAAGACACTGTTGCACTCATACATCTTTTTCTGCATTCATTTTGTCGTGGGTTAGTGTTTGGGTGAAGAATATCCTGCCTTACTCAGGCCTCATTGGGAAGAAGATAAGCATTTAACAGCTTTTTCAGATAATTGTGGCTATTCTGCTTTTGTGCTGGATCAAAACCCCAAAGTGGTAGCTTCCTAATGGTTACATATAATACAGAAACCAAAAGCGTACAAGTAACCTCTTCACACCCCAATATGTTCATTTCCTATCCTAAATCCAGCTCACACTTTAGTCATTTATCCATTCAAGACCTGTAGTGCTTCCTGCTTTGGCATTTAAAATATACCAGTTCATTAAGGTATTTAGATATTCCAAATACTGGCACATTTCACTATGCAATATGAAACCACACTCAGGGATGCCACTCTCATCTCACTGGAAAAGGCTTGAATATTCAGGAAGCTGCTGATCTCATAGTAGTCAATACGAGTTTCCCAAAATTCTGGTTTTGACTTGAAAACTCAAATATGGTTAACAGTCAATACTGTCAGTGTTTTCCTTGAATGATCGGCTCTTACATTGGCCAACCTTTCTGACTTGACCAACACTGATGGGCTCCTGGGAAACTGCTCAGATTTCAATGCTGACATTAGGACAGTCCTTAGAGCCATGCAGAAAGTATCTGCCAGCTACCCAGGTCAAAGGAACTATAGCTTGACTGTCAGGCATTCTCTCAGGTAAAAGCAATGCTCCAAAACAGAAGTCTCTAGCTCATCCATCAACTCAAATCACTGGGGGTGTTTTCCCTTCAGATCAGTGTTCTTCAGTGGTATGCACTAGCTATACTTTGTATTTATTATTTGTCACACAGAATACTAAAAGGACTTATCCCCCAGGCTCGGTGTTTAATAAAACATTAATTTGACTGCTTTATCGGTGATTTTTTATATATATTTTTAAATTTAAGTACAGGGAAGTGAAGAATATTGTTAACTACTCATACAGTGGTGCCACTACCTTGATCCATGCTATGTTTGACACATCACTGTTCAGACAAATACCAACACAATTTAAAAAGAAAAGCAAAAAACAAACAAAAATAGCAGGGTGAGGTGGCTCATGCCTTTAATCCCAGCACTTGGGAGGCAGAGGCAGGTGGATCTCTGTGAGATCGAGGCCAGTCTGGTCTACAGTGCAAGTTCCAGGCAAGTTGGGGCTATAGGGAGATCCTGTTTGAAACAAAACAAAAAACAAATCAAAATCATTAAAAAAGAAAATGCTATTCTTCTATATCACTATAATAGTTTTGACCTCAGGTACCCACTGTTCCCAAGTCAGGGAATCCTGTATTAGGAAGCTGTGTCTTGGCACAGAAGTCTTCCAGTGGTTGTGCCTGTGTCCAACGTGACACTTTGTGAATCCATCTTTCTCTCCTCTCCAAGTATCCTTTTAAAGTTTGAAGAGGTATTCCCTATAACATTACAAAGCACACAGACTTTGAACATACCCTCTTTGGGGCAAAGGAACGATGCATAAATATCTACATAAAGTTACCATCAGGGACTTTAGAGCCCTTGTGAGGGTTAATTGTGATTGTCAATTTGGTGGGATTTAGAAGCACCATGGAAACGAATTTCTGGGCATGTCTCTGAGGGATTATCTAGAAAGTTAACTGCAGTTTGGAGATCCACCCTGGATGTGGGTGGCACCATAACACCGACTGAATACAAAGGAGAACGTGAACTGAGAACATGCCTTCATCACTCTCTGCTTCCTGTGCAGACACAACGGGGCCAGGATGTCCTGGCCCTGCCACCATATCTTTCCTGCCGTGTGGACTACCTCCCTTGGAACTATATTCCAACATAAACCTTTCTTTCCTTTACATTGTTTGTCAGGTATTTTGTTGCAGCAACTAGACAAGTAACTAACTAATACAGTCCTGTATCTTTAAGCTAAGAAAATCTACTTCATGTAGTGCCCACCTGATATTCTGATCCTCTCCTTTGAAGAATAATAAACACAGAACATAATTTAATATGAATTGTGTTATAACTCACTACATTATTATAATACCCTTTAATTCCTGAGTAGGCATGTTCGAAGCACAAAATGAGCACTGAACAAAGACAGGAACTCTTCAAATTAGTGAAAGTGTAACTTGTTTCTAGCCATAGATGTTACCTGACTTCATTTTTGATTATCACATAGGCTTAATATTTGAGACTGATGTTTTCAGTAAGAAATCTCAGTTGGAATTATATAAATAGAGCAGGCATCTTGTAATCTCTACACCCCGCATGAAAACAAGGGTGAGCATTAGAACATCCTCACCAAGGCAGTTCTCCTCAAATCTTAGTTCCCCAGGGTTCTTCACACACTGCTGAGGAACGAAATAAATGTAATAAAGAGGTGACATTTTGTTGTTTCCTAAGCAAGAATGTGCAGAGGGGGAGCCTTGGTGAATCCAGCTTGCAGCTGCCTCCAGCTGGCTTAGAGTTTTGCTCTACCCATCACAGATCTGCTAGTAATTTTCTGCAGTTCCTGAAACTTTCTGACTCTCTGTGAGCTGATAGTGAGCTAACAGTGAACTTTTAAAAAGTAGAAACTTGTCCTGCTTTGAGACTTCAACCCTTACCACTAGGTCCCAAAAATTTATAGCTCCTGGACTAAATTAATTATTTCCCACTTAAAACAGCCAGGCGTGGTGGCACACGCCTTTGATCCCAGCACTCGGGAGGCAGAGGCAGGTGGATCTCTTTGAGTTCAAGGCCATAGTGAGTTCCAGGACAGCAGGGGCTGCAGGGAGACCCTGTCTCAAAAAGACCAAAAAAAAACCTTGAGTGGCTTACAGGTCACTAACTGCTAACTTCACTAACTCCACTAAAATGACAGTGAGGTAGCAAAAGAGACTGAAACCCTTGAGGATGAGAATGGGAGTTAAAAAAGTAGCAGAGACAACATGTTTGGTACCTGTAATTCAGATTAGTGACCAGAAACTGATGTATCAGAGTGAAAATTGTAACTAGATTGCAAGGAATGAAGAAATGATGATAAGAAGCAGGTTGACACACGTTGAAAAGAGAGAAGACAGGAAGTCGCTTTGAATTTGGTGGTCCAGGAGGAATTAGAAATAGGTGAACTGATTTGAAATGCGTAAGCATAGTTTAGGAATGAGCAAACATTTTCCATAAAAGATCACATATTGGTCTGTTCAGGAAGCTATAGAAAAGTATCATAAACTGGATGGCTTATAAATGGCAAGTGGACATCTGAGTCTCATAGTTGAAGAGGTTAAAAGTCTGAGATCAAGGTGCTGGCAAACAGTGTAGATAGTGTCTTCTCAGGTTAGCTGCATGGGTTGAAAAAGGGCAAAGCAGGGCCTCTCACAAAATGCATCAATCCTACTCAGGAACGTGGTGCCACCATGATACAGTTAACTGCCAAAGGTATCATTTCTTAATCCTGTCACCTTGGTGATGGAGCACTCAACATAAGAATCAGGGGTGAACACAAGTGTTCAGACCATAGAAGGCCAGGTGGCAAATGGTTTTGATACCGTGCATCACATGGTCTCTGTCAGAACTAGTCAGCTCTGCCACTGCAATATGAAAGCAACTGCAGACAATACTTGAATGAATAGACATGACAGTGCTCCACTGAAACTTTATTCATAAAATGAGAGGCAGGTCAGACTAGGCCCAGAGGTCATAGGTTATGGACTCCTGGGTGGATTAGTAGGACCTTTTATTGGAGTGCAGAGGCATCTCTCTTCGAGAAAGGCTATAGTAACTAGGTTTATAGTTATAGGTGGCACACAGAACTGAAGAATGGTTATGGTGTGACCCTTACAAAAACTAGAGAACTATATACAAGCCTGAACATTGTGTTACATACCTGACAGAGACCTTACCTAGCCTGGATCCTGAAAAGGATGCTTTCTGGATGTAAGAAGGTAAGCAACAAAGGAAACACTAAAGGAAAACAAGTGATTTCACTCCAGGAGAAGTGAAAGACCCCAAGTCAGGTGCTCTGTTACTTTACACATATTACAGTAATAATTTGATCTTGAATAGAATCACCTGCATTCCTTGGATAAATTACAAAAACTAAATAAGAAAATATAACAATAGAGGCACCCAAGGAGTTGCATGCAGTTTTCACAAACCTGTGGAGTCATGATGGCAGGTATTCCTATTCTGATTTTCGAGATCAAGAATCTGAAAGCTCAAATCTTGAAGCTGAAGAGCTCAGAGGAAATTATTGCATTGGAAAAAGTAAATATTTGGAATTGAACTGGTAAAAGTAGAAAGAGAAATCAACAAATTAGTGGGAGGTATTGGTAATAGCCCACAAATATAAAAAATACTAGAGAGTGTTTAAACTTTTATGACCATAAGTGTGAGCCAAGAACGGTACTCAGTACCAGCAGCTCTAAACTTCAGGGCTTGGCTAAGATGAAGCAGTGCTGGCATCACTCCTTGTTTCCTTAGCTAAGAGTAACCGTGTGCTCATCACACAATGAAAAAAGTGCAAATTCAAAAAAAAATGTTAAGTGCACAGTAATACATTGTTGTGGTTTGGATGTGAAGTGTTCCCTGAAGGCTCATGTGCTGAAGGTTTGGTCCCAGCTGGGAGTCTTACTGAGAGGTGATTGGATCACATGGCACTAACACTGTTAATGGATTAATCCATTGATGGGTTCCTGGCTGACTGAGCTACTGGAAGGTGGGGTCTACCTGAGGAAGTATGTCATTGGCAACATGACCTCTTTTTAATTTTTAAAAAAAATTTATGTGTATGAGTATATTGCCCACATGTGGGTAAGTGCATCCCTGTCATGTAATGCCTGAGGAGGTCAGAAGAGGGCATTGGATTCCCCTGGAACTGGAGTTATGGGTGATTGTTAGCTGCTCTGTGGGTGCTGGAAATTAAAACTGGGTCCTCTGCAAGAGCAGCCAGTACTCTTAACCACTGGGCCATCTCATCAGCCCCTTGTTTTGCTTTTTTTAAAGATAGGGTCTCCCTGTAACCCCAGCTGATCTGAAACTCCCTATGTAGACCAGACTGGCCTTGATCACACAAAGATCCACCAGCCTCAGCCTCCCGAGTGCTGATTGTGACATGCTCTTAAGGGTATTTCTTGATCCTAGCCTCCCCCTACCCTCCTTTTTCTCCTCTTTCTCCTTCAGCTCCTGTTTCTTCTCCTCTTCCCCCCTTCCCCTCCCTCTCCCTTCCCCTCTCCCTCTCTCCCTCCCCTCCTCCTTCTCTCCAATCCTCAGTTTTTTACAAAGTGAATACCTTGTCACTACTAATTCTTCCACCATGATGCACTTTCACCACAGTCCTGGAAATACAGAGCCAGCATGAACAGAAACTTCTGAAACCATGAGCTCAAATAATCTTTCCTCCCTTCAGTTGCTCTTCTGAGGCATTTTGTCACAACAATGAAAAACTGACTAATATATGAATGCTCTCGTTAATTCCATCTTGGAAGAAGTATTGGGATGGGATTTTAGGGTTAAAGTACATGTGCCATAGACAGGATTAGATAATGAGGACACAGGCTTGGATAATAGATAATGTGAGCTGACTTTGCTGATCTTGCCATTTCTTTGGCATATCACTGTGCATCCTATCTGTCTGTCTGTCTGTCTGTCTATCTATCATCTATCATCTATCTATCTAAAATCATCTACCTCTATATTTAAATGTGCGTTTTATATGTTACTGATTCTTCAGTGCCTCAGTATTCTACGTGGAGACAGTATTTCAAGGAAGGAAACTTGAGCAGACACATGATGGACCTCACAATTCCATGGCTTTGAAAACTTACTTAGTTGACTAAGAATCATCTCATCTGCCTTTCCCAATCACTCTTCTTATTTCTTTCATACCAAGAAGATAAAACCTGCTTTAATCGATAGGGACACAAGGAAAGAATAACTAACAAGAGACTAGGCTTTTGCAATGAAAGACCAGGTCTTAGATATCACAGTTGCCTCTCATTTCCTGGTAATGTTAGACAACTTACTTAGAGCTCCAGCTTTCTCTTTCTTAAAAATAGAAGCTAGGATTGGGATTGCTAATTTCATATGTCAACCGAATAGACTATGGAATACTCATGTATTGGGCTCAACATTATTCTGACTATTGCTCTGAGGGAGTCTTTGGATGAAATTGACATTGAATTGTGAGACTGAAGGAACTAGGCTTTCCTCCCCAAAGTTAGTGAGCCTCATCCAGCTTGGGGAAGGCCTGGATAGGATGAAAGGGCTGAGTGAGGGAGAACTCACTCTCTCTCTGTTTGAGGTTTTTTTCAGACTCTGATGTTGATTTTTTTCCCTAAGTTTAACCTTGGACTTATTTCATCATCTTCCTTTAGTCTCCAGCTTGCCAAGAACAGACCTTAGAACTTTGCTTCCAAAATCATGTAGTAATAATAATAATACTACACAAATCTATATTTATTTATACAGCAATAACTTTATCTGTAAGTTTTCTATTAGTTTCTGTTTTATTTTTATAAATTTTGTGTGTATGGTATATGCACATGTATTCATATGTGTGTGCAGGTGTGTTCACCTATTCATATGTGTGTGCTAGAGACTTTTATGTTGAGTGTCTTCCTCTATGGCTCTCCACCTTATCTTTTTTAATGTCTCTCTCTGAACCTGTTGCTCACTGATTCAACAGTGAGTTCCAGGAATCCACCTGTCTCCACTCCCCAGTGATGGGGTTACAGATGTGTGCCATATATCCAGCTTCTACATGGGCGCTGGTGATCTCAAGTTCCCATACTTGTACAGCAGGTGCTTCACCCACTCAGTCATCTCTGAAACCTGAATATTCCATTTTGTGGTGAACCTTGACAAATGAGGGGCAGTATTTTCTTCATTTGGGTTTCTGGGGAAAGATTTTATATAATATGGCACGTTACCTGTAAGCTTGCACGCGTACTAAAAAAAAAGGTCTTATTCTGCACAGAACATCCCAAATGATAAGTGCATGTTGATTATCCTTTGAGAAGAAGCAGTAGACAATTATAGATTAAGACGTGAAACTGTGAGGCTAGACAGAAACACTCCCTCTATAGTCACTGCAACATTTCAGACCAACTATAAAACCACATACTACCTCAGTTCCCCCTCTATGGAATGGAGTCAATACACTTACCAGAAGCCGCTTTTGAGGCTAAAATGGGGTAAAAGAAATAATACCTTATTTAGTAAATGTAGTATTGAGGTCAGAGGTCATATGATTACCAGAATTGACTTAACTGGCTAGTAGAGACGGGGTCCCAATCCAGGTTCAGTCAGAAACCTGACAGTTCAATCCAGATTCTCCCACTTTATCAACACTCTAGCTGTTAAGGAGCCATTCTGAGTGAGGGAGGATTTTTCTGTGATTGCTTGAAAGGGAATGCACACTTTTCTGTGTGACCTTATTTAACGATGCACTTTAATGAGGGAAGGGAAGCTTCACTTGGCATGAACAGTTCTTGTCTTTCCTCTGCTAGCCACTAGAATGAGGTTATCCCTGAAAGAAGGCCTGCAATCTTATGTCTTGGGCTCCTTTTAATTAAAGCTCTGAATGGCTAATGACCAGCCTGCTGGGGGTAAGGGTGAGATTACAGGCATGGTATGTGAAAGTCCTTATGGAGTAAGATGCCACTGGCTACATAAACTATTAGATATGAGACATCCAAGATCATTATTCATAATTGCTCAAAATGAATTCTCAGACTGGCACCGAGATAAAAGTTGAATTATACTACATTATAAAATATAAATTTATTTTTTTTAAGTAGGCACAAAGACATACAAAAAGATAAGAACCATTTAAAATGCATCAGGTTCTTCAAAGCACTCATCTACCCATAGGTGGGGCATCACAGGGACTCTTGTAATTTAACACTGGGCTAGCCTTCAGTGCACCAGAGTAGATACACTGCCTGTTACTAATATCATGATAATCTATGCCAATGAATTATAATAAGGCATCACTATAATTTCATCATTTATATCATCATGAACTTTGCTCACACATCTACCAAATGTCCTCATTTATCTGTGGCAACCATAGGTTATTTCCAAATAGAAATTGCCTTTTGAGGCTGCACAACCCAAGAAACTTGAACTTTTATAAGACAGTAACAAACAAAGGTAATTTGTTTCTGGATAAAACCCTAAATCTTTCATCTTGTTCAGGGTATTGCACATTTCCTGAAATGAAGCGCTCAGTTTATCCGAGTTCTGTTGGATTATCCAGAGTGTAGATTTAGTATTCTGACACAATGAAGGTTAGCTCAGGCCCTATGCTCCTGCTGTTCACAAGAGTCTTTTATGCCTCTCCCATGGTCAGATGAGTGCTTTGAAGACTGTGGAAGCATTTTTAATGGATTTTAAAAATCTTTTTGTGTGTGTGTGCATTTTTCTGTGTATGTGTCTTATAAATAATAAATCCATCTTTTGTATTATAATAAAATGAGGCATCTAGATGTATTGTTCTTAGCTTCTTTGATGTGAGCCTGGGGAAAGTAATACTCAAATACCTTTAGACCATCTCTCCACACAATGAAAGTATGATCTCTTTTTTAAAAAGTATTTTACTTTCATTATTTTTATTTTTTGTGTATGAGTATATTGCCTGAAGGTATGTGGTGCACTTCTGTCGTGCAGTGCTGTGGAGGTCAGAAGAGGGCTTTGGATTCCCCTGGAACAGGAGTTACAGATGAATGTTAGCCACAATGTGGGTGCCGGGAATTGAACCCAAGTCCTCTGCAAGAGCAGTCAGTGCTCTTAACCACTGAGCCATCTCTCCAGCCCAGAAAGTATGATCTCTTACCTGTATACATGCATAAACATATGTACATGCACACATACAAACAGCCTTATATTGGGTTTCAAGAAATCTATGTTCCCTGGCTACATTCCATTGGTTTTACAAAGGGATGAAAATAATGTAGGGATTAGAACGTTTATGGGGTGTATCAGCACACTCTCCATTGCTATAACAAAATATCTGATGCTATATAGTATAAAAAGAAAAATAGTTTGAGTTGCTCATGGTTTTGAGGCAGAAAGTTCACAGAGGCAGCTCCACATACTTAGGCATTGGTGAGGGTCCTCTTAGAAGCATCAAGGCACCATAGTATGGCCTGATAGTACAGAAGTGTATGTGAAGGAGAGATCACATGGCATAAAAAGGAAACCAGAGAGCAATTCAGGGGTCAGACTGACTCTATTGCCATTTCACTCTTTAATAACTAACCTCTGAATTCCACAAGGACACCACCAATTCCTCCCAAGGGCAGCACACTCAGTGACTTAATAACTCTCAGGCTCCATATCCTAGAGGTCCCTCTTGCTCTAATATGGCCACACTTAAACCATATCCAACAGATATGAGTTGGAAGAAGACAAAGCTGATGAAGACAACTTAAAGACCAATTCTACGGTTCTCTGTGAGTTCAAGGCCAGCCTGGGCTATAGGGAGACTCTGTCTCAAAAAGACCAATTATTGTTTATGATTATCTGTTGTTGACACTAAACAATTTCCTCTGAGTCTGACCTTCCTCTTCAGTTAAAAACATTTGGGAAACTTTGATCATGAATTTTATGTGTCATCTTGCCTGGGCCACCATATTCGGCTAAATATTAATTATAGTAGGGAGGGGAGAAAGAGGATTTGAGGGAAGATGGACGAATCTCAGAATGTACATTCATGGCTTAGTTTCTGAAGACTGTATGGAAAGCTGAAGACATAGGGAAGGAAGATGAGAGGGGAGGGGAATAAGTTAGAAGGAGAGAATGAGAGAGAGAGGCAAGTAGGCAGAGATAATGGCAAAAGCTCACCAAGTTCGTGTTGCTGATCCCCTCTGCAGCAGGCCAGAAGCTGGGCAGAGGGCACGTAGGTGCAGTAAATGCTGCTCTTGGAATCATTCACAGAAAAGGCACCAACATGACATCATTCAGGTCTACTGAGGGGAGCACAAAAGTACAAACTGCCCCAGAGGGATAACAGGGATGCACAGAAGCAGCTTCAAGGCAGGGAAGGTATTCTTGTCGGACCTTGAAGTATGGCTGTGATGTCAGCAGGCGATGAGGGCTCCAGGATTTCAGGTCTCTTGGGTGACAATGGGTTTTTGCTGACAGTATGATTAATTCATTATTTGGGATTCCTCTTTAAATTAGAATCCTTGGGCAGATAGGCAGTGAGGCTTTGCCTGAGGCAAAGCTGAGGGGAGAGAAGGCACAGGATGTAGGTCCCATATTCTGCAAGGACATTAGGTGGGAAGACAATAACAGCACTGTTGAGTTCAGACACAAAGGGCAGCACCTGGGGGGCCTCTTCTCGGGTCTGAGAGCATCAAGAGCAGATGCTGCATGGAGCATTGGCTGTGCTCCTGCCTCCACATTCCATACCTGGGCTTGCCCAAAGCTGGCACTCTCCAGACACAGGCAGGAAAGCTTTCCTTCCTCGCCTCTTCTTACCGTTTTCTCAGCATTGCTGTTCTGTGAGCAAGAACTGTTATTTTTTGCCTGCTTGTTTTTTGTTGTTGTTGTTAATCCCTAGAGAATACAGACATGCACAAAATCCTTGGAACCTAGCCTACTTCTGCTTAGGTTGGTGTAGCAAACTGCACATATTTCGAAAATATAATCGTGGCACTTTTATATACGTTTTCTAACTGGTTTCGGTGATATCCCATCTTCAAATGTGCTTTAGCACAAGCAAGGCTCTCCCTCATATGGCTCCCTATGCCACTCAGTCCTTGGTTTGACTTTCTTGTAAGGTGGGGCACTGAACACTCATGTCATCAGAAGACCAGCTAAGGAAGAAAAAAAAAATACAAAATAGTCCCTTCAAAAATACCAGTGCTGGACAGCTTTGGTTGTCAGCTTGACACACCTGGGAAGAGGGAACCTCAGTTGAGGAGATGCCTCCATTGTCTTGGCCTGTGGCCATGTCTGTGGGGCATTTGCTTGATTGTTGAATGATGTGGGAAGGCCCACTGTGGGTGGTGCCACCCCTGAGCAGGTCATCTTGTGTTGAGAGCACAGGCCAAGGGAGCAAGCCAATAAGCAGCTATTCTCCATGGTCTGTGCTCTAGGTTCCTGCCTTGAGATCCTGCCTTGGCTTCCCTTGATGATGGACGGTGCTATAAACCAAATAAACCCTTTCCTCCCCAAGTTAGTTTTGTTTAGTTTTTAATCACAGGAATTGAAAGCACTCTAAGACAGCACCCAAGCTTTCTCTAAGTATGCACCCAGTTGTTTTTCATTCCCAAATACTCAGTGAAGTCTATAATTTCATCCATGGCTCTAGGCACTGATAAAAGAGGAGAGGGAAGGAAAACCCAGGTGAACCTCTCAGGCTTCATAGAGCCTGCATTCCAGATGGAAGAGACACAATACATACAGATAGTAAGTTAGCTACAATCATATGTTCTGGTATAATGGTCAGACTGCATATAAGACGGTGGTCCCATAAGATATCACCTAGCACAGTGAAGTCATCTGAGTTTGTGTAAGCTCATTCTATGGCAGTCACTCAACAATGAAATTGCCAAATGATACATGTCTCAAAACTTGTGACCTTTGAAAGGTGATGCATGACTATAAGCAATATGCCACTTGGATAAATATCATAAAGGAAAATAAAGCAAGGAAGGGGCATGGGGAACGCAGGGTGAGAGAAGACATGATTTAAGATACAGTGGACAGGAAAGGGCCCTGAGCAAGGGGCAGCTAAGCAAGTGGCAAAATGTCCTGCAGAACAGACTTTCAGAAGACTACATAGCCCTGTTCTGCCTTAAGAAGCATTTTCTTAGGACATGGTTTTGGCTGTGTGTGTGTGTGTGTGTGTGTGTGTGTGTACATTGTTATTTTGGTACACATTGTGGTAAAATAAATGTAACTCAAAATTGATT
The DNA here is from genome assembly GCF_000622305.1 of Nannospalax galili. NCBI lineage: Eukaryota > Metazoa > Chordata > Mammalia > Rodentia > Spalacidae > Nannospalax > Nannospalax galili. The sequence continues at coordinate 1,673,347 of NW_008337073.1, read as the reverse complement.
ATTAACTATTTCTAAGTACACTAGTTGGTGGCATTTATACCCCCCAGTAACAGACAACAATTACCACAATCTTTGCTCAAAATTTTTCATCATTCCAAACAAAAACTTACTATCCATTCAGCAGCCCTCTACTCTCCCCTCTACCAAAACCCTGTCATCTATTTCATGTTTACAAAAATTTGTGTAAAGATCTTTCATGAAAACAAGATCACCTAGGATTTGTCTTTTTATTTTTTATTTCACTTACTATAATGTTTAAAGGTTTACATTGCTATAACACGTGTTAGTGTCCCATCCCTTTTCATAGGTAAATGTTATTCCATTTTATGTATATACATTTTAATTGAATTTTTTCAATTTATATACAATATAATTTGATGGTTTTTATATCTCCTTTTCTTGTATATACATATGTGTTATTCCCACTTTATATTTACTCTTTATTCTTCCTTGAGACAGGGTCTCCTGTTAGCCCCAGTGGACCTGGAACTCTCTATGTAGACCAGGCTGGTCTCAGTCTCACAGAGATTGGCCTGTCTCTGTCTCCCAAGTGCTGGGACTAAAGGCGTGCACCACCATGCCCTACTATTTCCAACTGGAATGAATAACATTGTAATATATTCATTACCTAAGTGCCTATTCACTCTGCTTCTGTCAGTTCTTTTGATAAGGTTATGGGAAATAGTGCTTTTGTATTGAGCAATAACGCTATGTTTAAGTTTTTGAAGAACCATTGTTTCCTTAGTGATTGTACTGTTGTTCATTCCCACCAGCAACGGAGCAGTGTACGAGGCTCCCAACTCCTCTTCTTCCTCACCCACACTTGATACCTTTGTTTTATAGCTATGAAATGGTATTTTAAAATTGTGTGTGTGTGTATGTGTGTCTGTGGGTGTGGGTGTCCTTATACCAGAGCACACAAGTAGAGATCAGAGGACAACTTGTGGGAGTCAGTTCTCTCCTTCCACCATGTGGGTCTTGGTGGAAGGCTGCACATGGTCAGACTTTGCAGCAAGCTCCTTTACCAACACAGCCATCTCACAAGATCTGAAACAGTATTTTATTGTGGATTTGAGCTGATTTTCTTAACGGCGAAGGATATTGGGCATATTTTCTTGTGCATATTGATCATTTGTGTACCTTCTTTGAAGAACTATCCATTCAAGTCTGCATTAGCCCATTTTTCTGTTTCTAACAATGCAATAGCACAGACTGGAGAAGGAGAAATCAACTCCTCCTCATTGCCAACTTTCTGCGTTAGTCCACTTTCACTTACTATAGTAAAATACTTGAGGCATGCTACTGTATAAAGAAAAGAGGTTGATTTTGGTTCATGGTTCTGAGGCAGAAGATTGAAGGGATACTTTGTTCTTGCTACCAGTATCCCAAGATAGCACAGGTGGCTTCATATGGCAGAGGAGAGGTAGGGGGCATGTGTGTTTGCCTTCTCATTTCTTTCCCTCTACTTATAAAGTCACCAGAATTCAACCACAGGAGCATGATTCAAAAGGCCTTATCTCATCTCCAAATCTCCATTTCTTACCTAAATGCTTGAAATTTTTTGATTTATTTTCTACTCTCTTAATACTTCACAATAAGTATTTAATTTCAACCTTGAAACCCTTGAGAGACATACTCAAACCATATCTAAACCATGGCAAAGCCCTTGACCTGGTGTGTGTGTGTGTGTGTGTGTGTGTGTGTGTATACATGTGAAGGCTGGAGGACCACCTTGAAATTTGTTCCTTGGGCTCCATCCCGTTTTTTTTTACTTTTTATTGTTTGTTTGTTTATTGAGATGAGGTCTCTCACTGGCCTGGAACCCAACAAATAGGCTAGGCTGGCTAGACAGGAAACCCTAAATATTTCCACCTCCTTGGTACTAAGATTACTACCATTCACCAGGATACCCCACTTTTTTTAAACATGGGTTCTGCAATCAAATTCAGATTTCTACCTTTCAAGGCAAACACTTTACTAAGTAAACTATCTCCACAAGCCCCTTTGCTTATGTTTTCATTTAAATGTTTATCTCTTTATTGTTGACTTCCAGAAGTTCTTTATATATTTAGGATATTTGACTCTTACTAGATAGATAATTGGCAAATGTGTCTGTTACAAAAACCATACTGCAAATGGCTAAGGAGTGAGTACATTAAAAAAAAAAAAAAAAAAGGAGAAAGAAAACACACTTCTACGGGAGGCTGAGTAGGAAAGAGATGGCAGTAAAATGGTGAAGATTTATTTTGTAAAGCTGAGGGATACTTAGGCATATTAGAAGTTAAAAGTCAAAATGAAAAAGGATAGATTCAGAGTTGGGACCTGAAAAGGTGAGGGTCCAGAGGAGGAAACACCTAGAACAGAGCTTGGAATGTGGGTAAAGCCCTGATGCTTTACCCCATCTTCCTGATTTCAGAACATGATGAAGCAGGGCTCCCTGCCCACCCTGCCATCCTGGGAATATAAGAAGACACTTCAAAATGAATCCAGTCAGCATCTTTAATTTTTAATTTCTCCCTCATCAATTCAATACCTTTCTAAACAGTTATTTATCTTCAGAACAGCCCCAAAGGAAGGCAGAAAGCCTCCGCCTGTTCATTACAAACCGTGAAATCAAACGTCTTTGAAAAGCCCCTAGATATTCTGTGCTTGTCAGTTTCCAAAAATATTTCACAAAGAACTGCTTTCTATTGCTCATTCTAATAGTGAGGTCCTGGAACTTTTATTTTGATAAGACTATCCCTACAACTATGTGTGTTTGTTCATAGTCTGCTCAAGGTTATGCCATGAATATTCATCTTCTGAGACCCACAGTTAAAGGACCTTGGCCAGTTGTTCCTGCAAGAGCAGCTTTGTGTTGCCTCCAGAGAAACATTCTGTGATCAAGAAAATTGAGAAACCTCCCTCCTTTCCCCAACTCGTGACCTCAAAGTATTTATTATCATATTAAAAGACCTGAGAAGTCCTGTAGAAAAGAAATGAATTTAGCAGGGTTAAACCAGATTTAGAACAAACCAAACAGACAGACCCGGCCTCATTTGATCAGAGTGTGCTGCTCCCTGGCAGCCCCTCTTAACTTCTCAAGAAGGAGAGTTCTGGAAGGTGCATTTTGAGAAATCTTCAGCAGAATGAGCAATTCCTTCTCAGGAGTGTTCTGTCTCTCACATCAGTGTCATCTCACAAACCTCAGAATAAACCCAGTGGCTTCATCTCTGGCTATGTCTGTCTTGCCCCTGCTGTTTCTCTGTCCTTTGCATTTGTCTAGAGAGCATTTACAGTGGCATTTCCATGACTTCTAAGGAGTCCAGTCTCCTAATAAAAGCTGAGATATAATGAAATATGGCACTCACATACATATGTACAACCACATATACACACGTATGTATACATGTATGTTACTGCTGTTATTGTCATTACTGTTATTATAATTGGCTCTGTTTCTTTCTACTGCTCCCATCTCCAACAACCCTATGGCAGTTTTATGGGCACTTTTCCATGACATGAGGTTTTCAAGCAGAGACAGCTCCTACGGGTGTGTAAATGTGCCCCAGGGGTGTGGAAAGGGCTGCAAATTGGGCCCCATGTGGACACACAAGCTGACAGCAAGGTGGTGTAGTGGCAAACTTCCAACCTGCTCAAATGCACTTACAGAGAAAGGGGCAGTTGGCTTGTAATGAGCTGGTTTGATAAGCCTGTACTGTCTTACCTGCTGCTGTGATCCTGAGGCTCTGTGTAATTACCATGAGGTGACGCCATACATTACTACCGTGTATTAAACAAACTTGATAGCCTCAGACAGCAGACACCAAAATAACAGCAGAACATTAGCAGGCTCGCACAAACATTTTTGCATTTGACAAAGCAAAACACAAAATTTCTTAAAACCTGTCTTTCGTTTTGAAAGATGCAAAGTCCAGAACATACGATTCACATCAGATGAACAAGTGGACGGAAAGCGATACACGAGAAAAATTGCTGCAAAATATGAATTTGAATTACCATTTTATGGAAACATATTGGGTCTCTCTTCCTCAGCGTAGAATCAGATAACGACATTATTCAGGTGTTGAAATCAAAATTTAGTGTCAGGAGGAAGATACTCAATAGGAAAAGACATTGTAATAGAGCTATTTGGGGTGCAGGGAGACTGAACCTCAAAGAAAAAAAGGCAGCTATCTAATTAGATGTCACAGCAACAGACTCCTCTGAAGATAGGGCTAGAAAAAGGAGGAAGAGTATAAAACCATTAAGATTGGAAAAATATAGAAAATGGACATGGGCTCTTGAGGTAAATATAGAACCGATGGAAAAATCAAATGGTCAGAACTGGAGAAAATGGTTTGCTATAGGGAAGGTGAGATTTTCATGACTGACAGGCTTGAAATCCGTGCCTTCACTTTCCCCTCCCGTCAGCATGGTAGCCATTGCTAACTGATAACAAGCCGGCAGAGTCTTCATCTGCTAGGCACTCTGAGAGCCACTCACAGTCAGCTAGTGAAGACATGCATGGCATAGCCTGTCAAGATCCCGATTCCTAAACTATGTTTAGCATCCAGAAAAAATACAGTATTAACTAATACCCATTTGTACAAAATCCATCCAGGGTATGTATTGAGTCATGAAAGAGGACAGAGAGGATAACCACAGCAGATAAAGGCTTTTAATGACCAATCAGATCCTCTAAATCAGAAACTAAATTAAATAAAAGTAGGGCTGATAAAAAGCCATTTGATTTGAGTAGCAAGAGATTTTTCAAGGAGCTTGCTGCAAGCTGTTTGTGTGCGGTGACTAGCCCTGGAATCCAGGCGGGAGAGAGGCTGTCATTGTGTGTGTCTGCAGCAAAGGAGGATTGAGTTCTGTTCTCAGGACACTGGGGCCAAAAATACAAGTGAGGGAATTGGCTCATGCTTAGGCAGTAGTTGATGATTGAGGAAGGATTTTTTTAATAATAGAAATCACAAAACTATGCTTAAAGCTCTATGGCTAGAAACCCCAGAGACTAAAGGTCTACTTCATAATAGCAACAGAAAGAGATGGAAAAAATCCCAAAGAGAAAACCTGCAGGGGCACAGCTGAGTGACAAGAAGTTGGAGGAAATTAATAAAAGCCCAGACATGGCCCTCACACACCAAAGGCTCTGAGTGGCAGGGGAAACTGCAAACCTTCAGCAAGTCAGGAATGGTGCAGAGAACCAGGGAAAATTAGGGCTGTGAATTTAAACTGAGCATTTCAATAAAAGGGAGGGGCATGTACACCATTTTCAACAGATGAGCTACAACTAAAGAGCCTGTGTCACCTCCCTAAGGTGGCTTTGCCAGGCCATACCCGTTCATCTATAGTTTTTGCTTTAACCTTAAAATATTCTTTCTACTCTGCTAGTCCCCTCAGGTACCACCACCAATCCCGCCTTCTTCTATGCAAATCAGACGCAGGGGAGAAACACAGCAGGATGGACCAGGGTCAGAAAGCCCAAGCTCTAGATCTTAGCTATTGTGTTTATTTGCAACTGTAGTCTCTTCAATTTGTTAAATTGGAGAAACAATTCATCTTTTTAAATGCCATGATGGAAACACAGTAAGACAAGACATAAAGGGCAGCACCCAACCAGGTGCCTCACACTTACAGATTCTCTACAGAACCTAGCTATTGTTATAAAGCAAAAGGGTTCTACTCTGTTGTTCTATAGAGTGGTGCCTCAAATATTTCATTTAGTTTGTCTAGAACTGACAAAAAATAAGTTGAATAATTTCTACTTCTGGCCATTAGAGCATACCAGGATTCAGATTTATCCCCCTATCACAAAAAAATTAGAATTAGACACAAGATATAAGCAACTGCTTTCAAACATTGAGCCATACATATATAGAACTGTAGCCCTTATTAAAGGAAAGCATCAGAGATGAGCCCAAAGGTTGCCCTGGACTTTTCTCAAAGGCATTTTAATTTATTTATTTACTTTTATGTGTATGAGTGTATTGCCTGCATGTTTGTAAGTGTACTCTTGTGTAATGTTCACAGAGGCCAGAAGAGGGCGTCAGATTCCCTGGAACTGGAATCACAGACAGCTGTTAGCCACCATGTGGGCAGCTGGGAACTGAATCCAGGTCCTCTGCAAGAACAACCAGTGCTCTTAACCACTGAGCCATTTCTCCAGGCCCTAAGGGCATTTTCTTGATAAAGGGGCAGGGAGAAGAGCCTACCCAGAGTGTTCCAGAGCCTCAGGGTTGAGGGAACAGAGATCACAGTTTGGGAAGACTGAGGCAACTGAAGTTGCTGCAGAAGACTATCAGAAAATATGGAACAAAAGAGATCCTAAATCAGCACAGGGGAGAATATGGTATTCAATGAAGTACGAGTTGGGGCATGAACAATACAAAACTTCATGAAATTAGGCAAAAGGAAACCCTCAGAGAAAGAACAATTCTGGGAAGTGACAAGCTAAGGTTTCTGGAGTTCACACAGGGCTGAAGCTTCTTATGATCCCACAGCCAGGGCAGGTGGCCATGTTGAACACATGGGGTTTCAGTGGAGGCCTCAGGACAGGCACAGCTTGCTTTTAGGAATGGGTAGCCATACACTCACTATTTAAAACCCTTAAAATCAAGTCTCAAAAGGATCAAAGTATCTCACAAGCAGCTTAGCTTCTTGACTGCCTGCCAACAGTACTCATTAAAAGACTTGCAAAAACCAAATCAGCCAACCAACCAAGCAAAAAACACTCAACAATGTAAAATTTAGTTCCAAACATACAATGAAAACTTGATAATTGTGCAAATAAGTAATTTCATAAACATGGAAAAAAATAATCAGTCAATGCAAACAGATCCACGCACAATGACAGATTAGCAGAGGACATTAAAAATGTTAAAGAATTTTTAAAAAATTGATCAAGAATTTGAAAAAAAAGTTAATATAAAAGTGGAACAAAAAGCAACAAACAAAATAGGTAGAAACGAAAAATACAGTGCTTGAAATGAAAATTTTACTTGATAAGATTTACAATAATCTGATACTACAAAAAAAAGATAGTAAAGTTGAAAACGTAACAAAAACTCCCTCAAAATGAAGTACACCATGCAAAAAAAAAAAAAACAAAACCAACAACAACAACAAAAACCTGAAGGTTGGGTAAGAACCTAAAGAAAAGTATCTAAAAAAGGAAGGGATCTAACATATGTGTAATTGGAGCCCCGGTGAGCTTCTTTGTGGGATAAGAAATTGTTCTTAAAGAAACAGAATTCTCAGATCAGAGAATTTCCAAATTTGATAAAAATTATAAGCTCTAGGGATCTCAAGAAAGTCTAAGCAAAAGAAAAGATGGGCAGACAAGGGAACGGGAGGGAAGGAGGATAGGATAGAGAGAAGGAGACTGCAGGAAGGGAAGAAAGAGGAAGACTTAATGGAACTCATTATAATTGAATTCTTGAAAGACAGAGACAAACAGAAAACCTTAAAAGTATTAAAAATAAACAATTGCAATACTGAATTTAAAAATAGTATGTTCTTTAGAATGTTTGTGTTAAAAGTTAATAACAATTTCATTCTCAGTGGGAAAGAGTACATGTCTATGACCAGGTGAATATGTTTAGCAAAATGCAATGTAGGAAGGTTCTACAGGGAAAAAAAATCAAAGGTAGATAAGTCTCAAATATATTATGTTTTTTTAAACTGGCTAAACTCGTAAGAATCTGTACTATTTTATGTAATTTATATGAATCTCTAGAGAAAAATAACCTAATAAATATAGAAAAGCAGGTCAATGCTTTTTTGAGCCTGGGGTTTGGGCATAGATATTGAATGGAAAAGGAAGTAATTAAATGTGGGACTGGCCAGATTTAAAGCCTAATAACCACATTAATGACTGGCACAGCAAACTATATTGATGCAGTAGTGGCACTTTTATCTTGGGGGTAATCAACAGCTACCTAATTGGACTTAAAGCCCTCTCAATGAGAGGGCACTCCTGTGTGGCACTATAAGCATAGCCAAATACACAGGGCTGGAGAAGTCATAGATCTTAGAGAAAATCCTAAGTCTGTCACATTCCTAGACAAATATAAGTTCTTGTTGTATGCTAAATATGTATCCTTATATTTACAGACAAGTATAGCAGTCGCCACTCATCAAAGAAGACTCTTTTTTTTTCTTTTTGCAACAGGTGGTGACTATTACAGAGTTCCACAACTGTTCACACACAGAGAATGAATGTCTGAGAGATGCCCAGCCCTAAGTGACACATCTACAATGGAACCTCAACACCTAAGGCTCATGGAACATAGCAGAACGGGATAAAAAGAATATTAACATATCTCTCAACTCTCAGCAGTGAACTGTTCCTCATACAACAGACAGCAATGAACAGAGAAGGCCACAACTGGCCAAAGTGTAGAGAATAAGAGACTGCAGAATGTATGTCCCTGGGTAGGGCTCCTATATTAAACCTTACCCACTCAGTGCTCAGAGACGATTGGGATAAAAGAGGGGCAGAAAGATTATAAGAGCCAGGGATGATGCATGACCATAAGGAAACAGGGTCTTCCAGGCTTCTGGGAACTTACTAATATGAACTTGCAGCACCAGTGATACATATGAAAGATCCATGCAAACTCAATCAGACAAAAACCCAGCATAATACTTGGGAAATAAGCAGGAGGCCCCAATCTTAGCTGGGTGAAGGAGAGCCATTCTTCTTTTTCTTTTCTTTTTTAAAGAAACATACACAAAAAAAAAATCAACAAATTAAAACATGAATTATATTTGAGGAGGAAGCATAAAAACTTATGTCACGTTAATTAGTAGAGGTGATAAATATTAGCATTGAAATCTACCCAATGACTTTATAGACATACACAGGTGCCAAGGATCCGAGTGCAACCCATTATGACTAGTAATAATCAGATACATACAGACATATGCCAACATCTCAGTGTTATTAGCAAAAATGATGAGTCTTTCTGTAAGAAACAATGTCTTACAGGGCTTGTACTGAATTCAATATTGTATAATTGTATTAATTCAACAGTGAACCTAAAAGTTTTATAGCCACTTTTGAAAGAGATGTATCTTTGCTCTGGAAACTGTTATTGAGTATGTTAAAGTTGTAATGTAATGCTCCTTCTAAAAAATAAATAAATAACAAAAAATTTTTATTGAATTTTTGTGTATTTCATACATAAAAGTCTTATCATCTCCATACCCCCTTCCCACTGGCACCCTCCCATAACCCCCACAGTTGACTTAATACAGTAGTTATACAATATTGAACTCAGATAAGCCCTGTAAGAAATAAAATTGAATGAGTTTTTAACCTTTAAAAAAAGTCTCCATTTCATTTTAGAATATATTTTTCCTTGAGGAAAGGCTCATTGTTTTGGCTACTAAACACTGAGATGTCGGTGCATGCATCCCTAATCTGTATGTATCTGATTATTACTAGTCATAATCAGTTGCTTTTGGATCT
>NW_008337073.1:1658280-1663442 GCF_000622305.1 Nannospalax galili | reverse complement strand
CAGCCCCCGGAGCCTGACCTGTCTGATCTGTGTCGTGTCACGTAGACATGTCTGCTTACACAAGATAACAGGAAAGAGTTGTGCCAGGCCAATACCACCCATCTCTCCCCAGTTGAGACACCTGAAGGGAGTTGTAACATTTTTCTTGTTTTAAAGTTATTGGTTTGTGAAATGCTTGCTTTGAAACTATTGGCTGTATAAACGTGGGCTTTTGTATAACGGTTGTGGGAGCCTATATAATCTTTACCTAAAATTGCCTCAGGGTCAATTGCTCTAACCAGACCTGCGTGTCTTGGAAGGACGGTCGGCCCCAGCTAGCTGGTTTAATAAAACTCTGCTTGATTTTTGCATCTCCATACTCGTGCATTCGTTCTCCAGAAGAGACCCACTGAGTCACGGACCCTAACATTTTGGGGGCTCGTCCTGGGTTCGGGGGGAGCTTCTGGGGGAACAAAAGACGAACGGAGGCAGAGTTTCTTTTCTCAGGACAGGGCAATGTAATTCGAGGGTCGCCCCCTCGTGTCTGTAAAATCCAGAATAAAGCAAGAGTCGCCATCTCATGTCTCATCTCGGGTTAGTAATCCCAAGTGAGGAAGTCCGGGTTTGAGTCCCGGCACCTAGGTAAAAGTCCAGGTAACCAGCCCTGGCCCTAGGGTCTGAGTGTTTCGTCCCTAGGAAGGAAGCCTGCCATCAAATCTGGCGCCTGAGGAGGAAAGATCGAGCTGGTCACTCTGAGGCAGTCTGAGTGGACCCATTTGGGAGAATCACGAGAAGTCTCGGGGATCCTGAAAGTGAGAGTGGTGAGTGCAGCGCGCGTCTGAGCGAAAGAAGGACTGGTCCGAGCGAATGCCATGAGATGTGGTGCACGTGCTTGCTGGTTGTGCTAAGTCGAGCTGGTCACTCTGAGGCAGTCTGAGTGGACCCATTTGGGAGAATCACGAGAAGTCTCGGGGATCCTGAAAGTGAGAGTGGTGAGTGCAGCGCGCGTCTGAGCGAAAGAAGGACTGGTCCGCATGAATGTGATTCAATGTGGTGCGTGTGCTTGATGGTTGTGCTAATTGTCTTACTAGAGGGGGGGGTCTGGTTTTGTATTTTTCTCTACGCTCTCTATTTTAAACCTTCCTTTCCTCCTTTTTCCTTCCTTTTATTCTCGGTCTAAGTAGACAAGACCCTTTATCTGTATCTCCCACCCCTCTCCATCCCTCTCTCCGGCCACTGAAAAACCCACGGCCAGGGCTGCCACGGGCTCTGGGGCAGCCGCGCCATGGCCCAGCTGCCCGGCCGGGACCCGCCACCCCCAGACCCGCTGCCCGCAGGAGGGGCGCCTCTGCCCCGACAGCACCGCCGCCACCACCACCGCCACCACCAGCCGCCCGCCTGCTCGCTCCTATGGCCGCTGCCGTGGTGCTAAGCTGTGCTGCCTGCACCCAGGGCTCGGGAGGGGACCCTGGAGGAGCCGTCCCCATCCCCCCGCCCGGCCCCGCGCCCCGGCCCCTGCCATGGGGCTCTGGCTGCTGCCGCACCCCGCACCGCCAGGCTAGGGCGATGTGGGAGCCCCCAGACCGCGGCCCGGCGGGCACCATGAGCCCCCTACGCCCCCTGCTGCTCGCCGCACTGCTGCAGCTGGCTGGCGCCCAGGCCCCTGTCTCCCAGCTTGATGCCCCTGATCACCAGAAGAAAGTGGTGCCTTGGATGGATGTCTATACCCGTGCTACCTGCCAGCCCAGGGAGGTGGTGGTGCCTCTGAGCATGGAGCTCATGGGCAGTGTGACCAAACAACTGGTGCCCAGCTGTGTGACCGTGCAATGCTGTGGTGGCTGTTGCCCTGATGACGGCCTGGAATGGGTGCCCACTGGGCAGCACCAAGTCCGAATGCAGATAAGCCAAACAGAGCTGCCATACCCCACCACCATCCCCACCCCCGCTCTGTTCCAGGCTGGGATTCTGCCCCCGGAGCACCCTCCCCAGCTGAAGAGGGGTCTTATCTCAGCTTAGGGGAAACAGGGTGCTGTTAACTACCCTGGACGAGTGAACATCTTCTGTTTGCCTATTCCCAGAGAGAGCGGCAAGGAAGGGAGACTGGCCTGTTTACCCTGGGCCCCCTACGGCCTCCAGCCTGAGCCGGGGTGAGCCAGGGGGCCCGGGAACAGCGGGGGCCTCTGCCTTGAGGACACTCGGGGCTGGCTGCAGCCACCGGGACCAGGCAGGCTGCGACACCACAGCGGCCGGTCCCAGCCGACAACAACACCGATGGCAGCCGCCGCCCAGCGCAGCCTCGACACTCCCCCACCCTGCTTCCTGTTCCCCTGGCCAGGCCTGCGAGGACGTGGTGACCCCAAATGACAGTGGACACGACCTGACGGTGGACACGACCTGGCGATCCACCCGAAGGGGCCTCCAGATCTGGAGAAGGGGGCCGCCCCCGATATCCAGAGAAAACTCCATAAGCGGGACGATCTGGGAGAAATTTCTATTAGGGAGATGTTGCAACAGGCAGAGAAAGTCTTTAACGCTAGGGAAACTCCGGAGGACAGGGGGGAGAGGCTAAGGAAGGAGGAATGGGAGATGCAGGATAGAAATAGGAAGGAGGACAGAGTTTCAAAGAAGAGAGAAAAAGAAACAGAGGGAAGAGATGGCCAGAATATTCTTGGCAGGGGTAAAGGAAAGCCCAGAGGCACCCCAGAAAGCAGGACCCCGCAAACCCAGACTGGGGCGGGAACAGTGTGCCCTGTGTAAAAGATATGGGCACTGGAAGAAAGAGTGCCCACAAAGAAGAAGACAAGGAGGAGGGAGCCCTGTCAGGACCCTACACCTAGGAGAAGGAAACTGATGGGGACAAGGCTCGGCACCCCTCCCCGAGTCTTGGGTAACCCTGTGCATGGAGGGGACTCCCATTGTGTTCATGGTAGATACTGGGGCACAATATTCAGTTCTCAATCAAGCTCACAGTCCTCTAAACCCAGGACGCACAAGTATAGTCCAGGGAGAAACAGGGACTAAGAGGTGTGCCTGGACCACCAACAGGAAAGTGGACTTGGGAAGGCATCAGTTTTCCCACTCCTTCCTGTGTGCGCCCGAGAGTCCTGCACCTTCGCTGGGTAGAGACTTACTCACCAAGATCGGGGCATGTATTCATTTTGAGCCTAAAGGGAAAAGTCATGGAGGCATCAGGTTTCCCACTCCTTCCTGGTTGTGCCCGAGAGTCCTGCACCTTCGCTGGGTAGAGACTTACTCACCAAGATCGGGGCATGTATTCATTTTGAGCCTAAAGGGATAAAAGTCATGGACTCAGAAGGACAGCCCCTGCAGCCAGTACATGTGTTGTCTCTATCTCTGGCTGATGAATATCGCCTATTCCTGGTGGCTCTAGAAAAGGGGAGCCAGGGAGACATGAGCTCCTGGTTGCAAGTGTTCCCTTCCACCTGGGCTGAAACCGGAGGAGTCGGCCTCGCTAAGCACCTGTCCCCGGTTATGGTCCAACTCAAAGCCACGGCTCTGCCCATTCGGGTCCGGGAGTACCCGATGCCAGAAGAGGCTAGGAAGGGAATAGTACCTCACAGCCATAGACTGCTAGAAGTAAAAATCCTTAAACCCTGTCAGTCAGCATGGAATACACCCCTGCTTCCTGTGAGAAAGCCTGGCAGTGGAGATTACAGACCAGTGCAGGATTTGTGAAGGGTAAATGAAAGAGTAGAGGACATTTACCCCACGGTGCCCAATCCATACAACCTACTTAGCCACCTGCCACCGTCCCATGTGTGGTATACCACCATAGATTTGAAGGATGCTTTCTTTAGTGTCCCTCTTGCTCAAGTCAGTCAGCCCTTGTTTGCCTTTGAGTGGCAAGAACCAGGAGGGGGAAAGACAGGGCAGCTCACCTGGACCAGACTGCCACAAGGCTTTAAGAACTCTCCCACCTTGTTCAATGAGGCACTAAGCCAAGATCTGGAGCCCTTCCACAAAAGGCACCCCCATGTGACTCTGCTGCAGTATGTGGATGACCTGCTGCTGCCTACAGCAACTCAGGAAGAGTGCATGGAAGCTACGAAGAACTTGTTGGCTGAACTGGGCAGCCTGGGATATCGGGCCAGTGCCAAAAAGCGCATATCTGCCAGAGGTCAGTGGTTTACTTGGGGTACAAGATAGCGGAAGGGGCCAGATGGCTGACACAAGCCATAAAACAGACTATCCTGTGCCCTGACCTGCGGAGCAACAGCGTGGGGCACCGAGACTGAACCTGGAGGAATGAATAGACAGGGGACACGAAGAAATAGAGACAAGACGACAGTATTCTGATCAAGTCTCATTTATTGAGCAATCACACAGTGTTAATATAGTAAAGTGGAGGGTGGGGGAAGGTAAAGGGCAGAGAGGGGGGATGTGAGAGCTGTGCAAAGCTAAGACCAGCCCCAAAGGGGCTCCACCTGACAGGCATCCGGGAGAGGGGGAGGGCACCAGGAAGAAGTTGGGAGATAGACTTCACGGAGGTAAAGCCAGGAAAGTATGGGTACAAGTATTTGCTAGTCATGGTGGATACTTTTTCAGGATGGGTGGAGGCTTTTCCAACTAAACATGAAACTAGCCAGATGGTGGCAAAGAAATTGATAGAGGAGATATTCCCCAGATATGGGATCCCTGAGGCTATAGATTCTGATAACGGCCCGGATTTCATTAGTAAAGTCCTACAGGGACTAGCCCAGGCTTTGGGGATGGATTAGAAGTTACATTGTGCCTATAACCCACAAAGCTCTGGACAGGTAGAAAGAATGAATTGGACATTAAAGGAGACCCTTTCTAAATTAGTAATTGAGACTGTGACTGGGTGGCCCTCCTTCCCTTGGCCATTTTCCGGGTTCGAAACTCCCCCTATGTGCATGGTCTAACTCCCTTTGAAATAATGTATGCGGCCCCTCCACCAATAACCCGGTGAGCACAGCCCCCGGGGGAAGAGAAGTCAGCCCCTGACTATTTAAAAGTGTTGCAATCCCTTGCCAAAGTACAGCAGGAAATTTGGCCCCTAATCAAAGCATACTATGAAGGGGAAAGAACCCCGATTGTGGGGAATGGCATTGTCCCAGGGGATATGGTCTGGGTAAAAAGACACAAAGTAAAAACTCTTGAACCCAGATGGAAGGGACCTTATGTTGTATTGTCTACCACCT
>NW_008337073.1:1655472-1655734 GCF_000622305.1 Nannospalax galili | reverse complement strand
TTGAAGTTATTGGTTTGTGAAATGCTTGCTTTGAAACTATTGGTTGTATAAACGCGGGCTTTTGTATAACGGTTGTGGGAGCCTATATAATCTTTACCTAAAATTGCCTCAGGGTCAATTGCTCTAACTAGACCTGCGTGTCTTGGAAGGACGGTCGGCCCCAGCTAGCTGGTTTAATAAAACTCTGCTTGATTTTTGTATCTCCATACTCGTGCATTCGTTCTCCAGAAGAGACCCACCAAGTCACGGACCCTAACAGCCC
>NW_008337073.1:1654793-1655279 GCF_000622305.1 Nannospalax galili | reverse complement strand
TTCCCAGCTCTATGCTAAGTTACTATCTGGGAGTCCCTTTGGCCACCCTGGCCAACAACTCAAAAGAAGGTATTGCCTGTCTGGCCTTCTTGCTTGTTATATAGGCTTTAGCTATGCATATGGACTCTTAAGAAATTATATTGGCCACTTTAATCTTTGGCTATACTTTGCTTTTGGGTGTTTAAGGCCATACAGTTGGTCCAGACAAACCAATTTATTCTTACTCTTAAGGTCATTTGAGGATCTGTTCCTTAGGGGGTCACATGGGCTTGAAAGGAGCCCTGGCTCCTTTCTTTTACCAGTTCTGCCTATGTGAAGATAAGTCAAAGGTCCTGCTCCACCATGGTTGGCTTCGCTTGGAAGCATGGAGGAAATGATTTCTCTGTGTTGACCCTCCTCTTTGTAGACTGGACACTGGTTCAAGTCCATCTGGTGGGGTCTCCTTGGCCCCTTTGATCAAGAGGACAGGTGACCCACCACCTTTAT
>NW_008337073.1:1576721-1654675 GCF_000622305.1 Nannospalax galili | reverse complement strand
AAGTATGTCTGTTAAACATCCAAGAAGTTTAGTTCCACCAGTCTAGTACTTTTAATTACTGTGTGTCATGTAGATAGATCTTGGGCAAAGACCAATTGTTCTCAGATAAACCTTACCTAGACATATATTTCTTGATCTGCTATGTATAATTTGTCAGTAGGTTGTTGGAACAATATGGTTACCCCTTTCTCCCTTCCCCTTTGGCCCCCTCCCATATGCCCCCCCTCCACCAGACTTCATACATTTTGTCATTTATATTAAGGCCTATTATATAAAGTTGGTGTCCTGAGAAGTCCCTCACTGCAAGTTCATCCATTGGGGTTTAGTCCACCTATCTAGAGTTTCTCCATTCAAGATCAGTTCTTTCTCACCCAGCAGTAATCAGCTGCTAATAATTCTTTGGCTAAAATTGGGGCTTGCTGTTCATTTCCACAGTTCTGTGCTGGGTTTTTGTCTACCTAAGTTTGCATGGATCTTGTGCATGCTGGCACTATTGCTGTAGGTTTGTATGAGAAGGGTCTCAGGTGCCAGTAGAAGTAATTTCATATGGTCATATACCTTCTCCCTGGCTCTTACAAACTTTCTGCTCCTCTTTCTCAATGGTCCCTGGGCCCTGGGTGGGTGAATCTCAATATAGGAGACCTAAGAACCCACACTCTGCTGATTCTTGTTTTCTGCATTTTGGCCATTTGTGGCCTTTTGTGTTCCTGACCTTCTGTTGTATGAAAAAGCTTCATTGATGAGAATTGAAAGATGCATTAGTGTTCTCTTCATTCCTTGTTTCTATGTTCTGTGAGTCTTGGGTGTAGAACTTGCATCCTAGGTGTGCCACTTAGGCTTAGGCAATTCACAGAGAATTTCTGTGTGTGACCAATGGTGTAACACTGTAATAATCTCTATCTGTTGGAAAAGAAAGGCTACTTTGATGGGTGGTGACTGGGATACTTGTCTGTAACTTTAAAGATCCATGTTTTACACATAGTAAGAAATTACATTTGTCTAGGGATATGAGAGCCTTGGGGTTTTCTCTAAGATCTATGATCTCTCCAGCTATGTGTATTTGGCTAGGTTTATAGTACCACACATGAGTTTCCTCCCATTGAGTGGACTTTAAGTCCAATTAGGTAGTTGTTGATTATCTCCAAGATAAAAATATCACTAGCTGTGCTGGTCATTGATGTGGTTTTTAGGCCTTGAAGCTAGGGTTGGACTGTTGATTGGTATCCTTCCTTACCAGCTTGTATAGTGCTCTCCAAAGCTATGAGAGCTAGCCTTCAGGGGAGATGCTTCCAGGTCAGTTCCAGCTCCATTGCTTCAAATCCTGTGTGTAAACATGTCCTGTCTTCAGCAATATGGTCTTACCATCAAGTTCTGGTAGGTAATGAAGGACTATGGCAATAGTCTGTGCATTTTCAGGCCATCTACTGATTTCTCAGCCCCTATACCAGGCAGAGGCCAGATCCAGGTGCTCTGAGTTCATCTGCTAAGGTCTCTGCTAAGGCCCCTACCCTACTGTAGATGGAGAGTTTTACCCCTGGCGAAGTGGGAGGTGCCTCACATGGTCACTCTTAAGGAGTTGGGTAGATCATGATTTGGGGAAGCTCACCATCATGCAGCGGAGGTCAGATCCAGGCACTGAGAGCTGATCTTCTTTAAGGGAATGATGTCAGATAGGCTGAACAGGCTCTAATGGATGAACTCACACCAATGGACATGTAGGTATAAAAACTTGACCAGAAAGACCTTAACATATAAGACCAAATGCATGAAATCCAGTGGGTGGGCCATGGGGGAATGTAGATAAGGAGGAGTGTCTAACTACCATTGTATAAAATGCACAAAAATTCAATAAAAATATACATTAAAAATAAATAAATTTGGGAGTTGGGAAAAGATGCTGTATATTTTGATTTTGTCAGTGGCATAACACAAAAAATTATCAAAACTCAGAATGCTATCCAAAAACAGATACATTTTATCTTCTGTAAATGGCAGCACATGACCCTTCCATGCCAACATTACAATTATACCTGAATAAACAGTCTATTAACTTTAGTTATGAGTGGGCCTGAACTTGAGCATATCCTTTCCTCCAGATGTCTTCTGGAACTGTGCTACTGAGTCAGAACTCACCTAAAACTTGATTCAAAATTGTTTCTCTGGCATCAATTTGGGGAACTACAAGCTTGGATCCCCCCTTGCATTATCAGACCCCCTAGATTTAAAATATCTCATTCAAACAATGCCAAGCATTAGTCTTAGTCTTCATTGTTTTCAATGTTAATGCACTGCCTTTAGGGGCTTTGATTTGCTAATTCTCAGGCATGTCCATATTCATTCACTATCTTGGGTGGAGCAGCAAATTGAGTTTCAGAAGTGTCAAGATCAGGTGCCTAGACTGCATGAACACCTGGCTCCCCGGGTTTGTTTGCATTTGCAGTAGCTTTTCCATTGCAAGGTTAATTAAATGTCATTAGTCTGGATTCTGTCCATTTTACAAGTCATTCTTACATTACCAAAACAAAGTGGATTTAGAAAACTAAGTTGAGGACCTGAGAGATGGCTCAGTGATCAAGGGCACTTATTGCTCTTGAAGAGGATCCAAGTTCAGTTCTTAGTACCCACGTTAAGAGGTTCACAATTGCTTGTTAACCCAACTTAAGGGGATCTGATACCCTCTTCTGGCCTCTGTGGACACCATGACTCATGTGCACATGCACACACATGTAGATAATTACAAAATAAAAATAAAATAAATTTAAAAAAATAAGTTGCAGTGGGCAACCAAGAGCAAAGGCAATAGCCTGTATTTTTGTGGAGTCTCCAGGATACACTTGACAAACCACTCGAGGGGAACTGTCCCACACCTGGCACTGGGCTTTTCATTTGCCAACTATGGCTTCTGGGAAGAGTATTGTCCTCTATGTAGGGTAACTCCAATCAAACTCATGTATGTGATGCTTATAAAATACTGGGCCTCCATATGGCCCTTTCAAACACCCTTAATGAGTTATATTTTTCCCCACCCCTCCCCGTCCCATCTCCCATTGCTGTCACTATTTAACCCTCCCTCTCTTTATTCCCTTCTCCCCTTCATATCATTTGTGTTCTCTACCCCCTTTCTTTCCTCTCCCTACCAATGTTCTCTTTCTTGTTTCCTGGATTATGCAGGTACTTCAAGTTAAACACAGAAAATCTAAATGTTTAGTACTCATATTTGTTAGAGTCCAGGTCTGCAGATGACCCTTCCCCAATGCAGAAAAAGCACATAAGACAGGCCCTGAGGACCCCTTGCAAAACAGGAACTGGCCCGGCAGCTGCATTTAGAGTTGTCTCAGCACAAAGCTGTTTCCCAGATAACTTTAGAAGATAAACTGGCCCCTGCAATCCAGACCCACTGATGTAAGAGCTGTCTCAGCACAAGCTGCTTCCCCCTGATAAGTTTCACAATGTGTACACCCCCTTAATCTAGTGACCCAAGACCCATTGATGTAAGAGACCATCTCAGCAGAAACTGCTTTTTCCTGACACAACCTGTGAAGCCCTCCTCCTTGGCCCCCTGCCCTAGACTCCCGAGACCCCTGCCCCTCTTTAGGACTAACTGCTCTTTTTTGCTTCTGTAAACTGCTTGATTGCTTGATTGAAAGGACAAACTATATTGACCCCATTTTAACTAGCTGTTTCAGGCAAGCCTGAACATGCCCAGGCATATTGTAATCTCCACCTGCCACCCCCACCCCAGGAGGCTATAGATCAAGCAAGCCCAGACATATAGCAGCCTTATAAGGCAGAAACAGAGACTTCTGGCTCTACAGATAACAGCACATTCCACATCTCTGAGGCTAGCACCCACCAATGAGAAGCCCCCAGGACTGCATCCCGTATAAGCACTCAATTCAAAAGTGTGTTGGTGTGCGCAGGCTCCTCGGGCCAATCAAAGTGTGACTCTGTTATTCCCCTCCTCCCTTTGTCTAAAACCTATAAAGTGCTTCCACCCCCTGTGATCCGGGCTCTCAGCATAGATCCATTGCATTGGTAAGGTCTGGGAGCCCCCAACTTAAGGCTGAATAAAGACCCTTTGTTCTTGCATGCCCTCCGGATTCCGTGGTTGTTCTTGGGGGTCCATTCTCTGGGCACAACAGATCCAGACCCCTCTGCTTGAAATAATTTTTCCTGCTTTCTGCACTCCCTATCCCCCCATAAAAGATCCCAGCCAACAGCCTGTAAACTGAGTTTCTCTAACCCCGAGTTGAGAGCTGTCCCATGTGCTTCTGCAGATAAACTCTAGCCCACCAGAGTTCTTGTCTGTGACCTGATGCTTTCTCCTAATTGACTCAATTTACCTATCGGGATTGACATATGAGAATGGAGAGGAGGCTCTCAGGAGCCCTGTCTGAGGAGCTATTGACAGCTGATGGCTTCTGGAGGAGGGGGAGTCAACCTCCCATGAGTATATGAACAGCACAAATTGGACTCAATAGGTTATTAAAAATTAAAAGTTAAAAGAAGATTAATAGTTGAGAGGATGTGAGGAAGTAGGAAGTGGGTCTGGGGGGACTTAGGAGGAGGAGTAAGGGTGAATATGATCAAATACATTTTATACAAGTATGAAATTCTCAAATTAATATAAGCATATTTTTAAAAAATAAAAATAAATTTAATGTTTTAAAAAAGTTGAGTCTCTCGTTCTTTCTTCATTTCACCTGAGTCTCTATGATTCTTTATTGCCACATGTTAAGGCAACTTCAGTCAATGTCAAGATCAAGATTAAGATGATGCAGGTGAAGCAAATAGAGGTTACATCTAAGGAGACATTACTTCCCTATTACCCTGATTTTTTTAAACGTGTATGTGTGGGTGTCTGTGTGTGGGGATGTGCACCTGGGTGCAGAGCCCAAGGAGTCCAGAAGAGGGCATCAGAATCCCTGGAGCTGGAGTTACAGGCAGTTGTAAGCCACCCAACATGGGTGCTGAGAACTGAACTTGTGTCTTTTGCAAAAGCAATAAGTCCTTCCGAGCTATCTCTTCAACCCCAGGCCTGATTGCCACATCACGTGTTGGACAGGATTTCTCTAGGGTTCTTGATTTTTATGTTTTGTATTGACTCCCAGTCTCACCGTTGTCCTGACACCAAAAAGAACAAACTTCCTATGCACCTCCTTGTCATCACTCCAGTTTTGAGTCGCACTGACTCTGCTGTTCATCCTGGAGTCTTTGGTGGGAATAAGTCTCCTGTTGTGACGCTTTGGTTATCTGCCCATCCCACCCAGTGCTGTGGTGGCAATAGACTCTATTCTTTCTGATTGCTTCTGTAGCATTTTCCAAGCCTTGCTTTCTACTCTGAGCTCCAGATCTAAGTATTTCCCAGTAACTGTACAGCAGACCAAGAAGTCTCATAATTTATACTCACAGTATAAATTTGAATTCATCCACTTTGCCCCAAATCACTTGTAACTCCCTCATCAGATGTTTGCCCAGTCACACTGCTGCCCCTGCTCACCACATGCAGTCTAATCTCTCACGTCTCCTCCTCCATTCTCAAAATTTCCATCTTTCCCTAAATTCCAAATTCCTTACCTTTCACAAATGCTTTCTAAGACGTTTTCAAAACGCCCCCCTCCACTTTCAGTTTCTCCTTTTCTATCTTCCATCACTGTCCTGAAAGATAGGTTCAATTATGTCACTCTCCCTTCAACATGGGAATGCCTTACATCATCAAGTTGTGTAATCCAGATTCCTAGCTTAGGTTCAGAACAGGCTAGTCATTTGTTTGCTTAAACCCCCCCTTGGTGGTCTCCAACTACTCCACCAAAGCCTCCCAGGGAAATTTACACCTTCCCTGGATATATTTCCCACTTTATTTACAACCTCTGTTGATAAATATATTAGTCTGCTTTAGCAATGCCTTAAACCTCAGCTTCTTAAACTGTGGGTCATGACCCCATGTGAGATTGTGCAATCAGATGTAGAGGTCATTGAGAAGTTTAGCAACAACAAAGGGTTTCTGAACACACAAAACCAAAAGTTGATTCAAAATCAAATGTGTAATGAATGAGAGGTGTTTCTGGCAGTGCTTGTCCATGTTGCATTGTTGGGCTTCACTGCAGCCTTGGCTGAGCTCTGTCAAGAAATGCTGCCTGAAACACTTCAGTCTAGACTCAAAACTGTTATATGTTTTTATTTTACACACATATTTTTCACTGTTCTAATAACATAATAGCTTAATTATCAACCATAGAATTATGGCATTTTCTTGTCATTAGTCTTCAGCATGTATCAAATTAGTATATCTTTGGACTGTATTGTGTTATAATGCTTGTTTTGAAAAATGGTTGCTTGAGTTGCTGACTTGAATTTCATTTTTTTTCAAAATTGCTCAATGAATTTTGACTTTGGATCAGGAGAGGGTTTTCAACTATTTCTGAAATGTCCCCAAATTTACTTTTGTTATTTTATACTACGTATTTCTGCTATGGCATTCTCAACACTGACAATTATAAAGTCAAAATATTAATAAACTCAGAAAAAGACTGAAGATGCTCTAAGTCCTGCAGAACAAATATTTAGCCAAGATTTAATTCCTTGTGTAAAAATAAACAAGCATCTTATTAGTACACAAAATTGTGTTTGATTTTAATAAATGATAAAATTATGTGTATACCAAAGAATTGCTTTAAAATAAATTTCTTCGCAATTTAATTATCAGAAAATGCTTGATTTGTATACATATATCATTAGTTATATACCTATATACCTGGGGTAGCATATACATTTCTTAGGTGCGAAAGGGTCACAGTGGAAAAGCTTAAGAAGCCCTAGCTTGAATAACAGGAATTTATTTTTCATAGTTCTGGGGCTAAGGTCAAGGCATCAGCAGGCCTGGTTTCTTCCTAGCTTTCTTCCTCTGCTTGGAGGTGGTTGCCTTGTGTTTGTGTCTTTAAATGGCCTTCCCTCCACGTGTCTGTGTCCTAATTTAATTTTATTAGGATGCCAGTCCTGTTGGATTAGGGCTCATCCTAATGACTTCACTTTTCTTAATTACCTTTTCAAAGAATCTTTTTCCAAATACAGTCTCATTTGGAAATCCTAAAGGCAGTTTCTGTGTGGTATTTACCCTTACACACTTAGAGACAGAACTGCTGTGTTATAAAATTTGAAGGAAGCACAGTGTGACTCATAACAAAGACTTCTGCCTAATGCCTTCGTTTTAACCAACCTAAATCCTTCCTAGTCTCAAAGACCATATCAGCAATTACTTCTGTCTGGAAGTTTTCCATACAGGAGAACAGATAAGCTCTCACAGTATTCTGAAACCCATTTGACTTATCCTGTCTTCAGTGTCTGAATCACAATCAATTTGCATTAGGGCTGCTGGCAAGCTCTTCTCTCTAAGTTCTCTGCAGACAGGGAATGTGTTGCTTCCGTGTTGTACCTCCTGTGACTACAAGCAACAAGCTAGTCTACAGAAACATTTGCCGTTGAATGTGGTCTAGAGAAGATGCCCCCCAGACTAGGACTTCAGGAGTTCAGAATGTCTTCCTCCCCTCAAAATCCCTTCAATTGCTAATCTGCCTCCTTAGTTCATGCACCACATCAATTCCAGATTAATCACATTTTGCTAAGTGAAGAATATTTTACACTTTTAAGGTAGACTTTAATTATGAGAAAGAATAAAGAATATCAGGAATTAGGGTAAGAAAGATTGTAAAAAGAAATATAAATATTTATTGAGGTTTTCCTATTAGATAGGACTTTTAAAATCTTTTTATCCATTTAATCTTCAAGTCAATTGTTACAGTTTTAATAGGAAACATCCTCAACAGGCTCATGTGTTTCCTTGTTCCTAGCTGGTAGAACTATTTTGGGAAGTTCTGGAAACTTTTGGTGGTGGAGATGTCTAAGCTCATGTTGATTAAGGCTGTATCTTGTCTCTGACTCCTCTCTGTCTCCCTACTTCTGTCTACCATAAGATAAGTAACCTCTGCCACATATTCCTGTGGCCACGTTGCTCTGCCTTGCCATGGACCCTGATACATAGATGCTGGCTATGAAGGACTGAACCCTCGAAAACTGTGAGCCAAAACAAATCCTTTCTCTGTTTCTGTCAGATTTTTAGTCATGTTAAGTATAAAACTAACATTGCAATGCTGTGAGATAGGCTATGTTTACTCCATTCTATAAAAGAGAAATCCAAGGCTCTGAGACATTAAGTAACGTGTAGTTGTTAGTGGATGAAAACGTAACTAGAAATATAATTCAGGATGATCAGCTCTTGAATACTAGCGTCTCACCTTCCTACCCCACCCCAATTGCCTCTGGATTCACTACCTCTCATAAAAACAGTAGGAAACCGGGCTTATTAGGTTGGAGATGGTGTTTTAAAGGCCCAATAGAACATTTCATTTTATCTGAATAAAAATTCAGTGAGTTGGGTCTTTCACTGTTATCAACAGTTCACATGTAAGGAAACAGGCACAGAGGCATTAAGCAATTTGTCACAGGACAAAATACAAAGATGCTAAAGGTCCAGAACTGAACCTATCTAGACAGCTTCAGTTTCTGTCCTAAAACCTTGATCTGTACTGCCTCTCTCCAGAGTCAGCACCTTCACAGAAGAAGCCGCAGCTCCACTAGGTTACCACAGCCACATGGAAGCCTACTTGTCAGAAATCTGACTAGCAGCCACTCCTGAGGGAAACTAAGCAGAACAGTATAAATCAGTTACCCTTCCCCAGCTTCTTTATTCCTTAAACTTTTCATAGTTCAGGTAACTACTGAAATATCAGGTGCTGGACTCCAGCTTTTCACTTTTCGGGAAATGTAGTTCCTAGTCCACATGCTTGCATGTACCCCATCTCCACCCAAGCTGGGATGACAATTGGGTTGTGTTTCCTAAGGAAGGTGAGTTTCACACATCTAGTTGATCTCTGTGGGTTGCCTTTGGTTTTGTTCTTATTTTTACTTTTTTTAAAAAGAAGAAAATATAAGTTGGGAAATTGTCCTAAATTTTATTCTCAATTATTTACACTGCTTCTGCGCAAACACTTTCCCCAGCTTCTGCTAAAAGATAGGAATACATTTTCCCAAATGTTTTACCTGTGGCAATCCCTGAGAAGCAAACTGAATTTTGGTTAAAAAGGAATGTGGACTATGTTTTCTATAAACTCATCCCTTCTTCTGACTTCCATGAGTGAGTGGGATGGATTTTTACTCACTTTTCCTCTGAGGATATGAAATGATTTATCTAATTGGTCAATTTGGGAAGAATACTGGGTCAAATTCTGTTCTTTTATATTGTCTAAAACTTCCCCAGAACTAACAAAGGGTACTAAACCTAAATGTGGCTGCTTCATAGCTCAAAAGACTTTCCCTGTGGGATTGCAAGTTCCTTTTGGATTTAAAAATTATGTAAGCTCTAGAAACTTTCATGGGAAGGAATTTTCTTCTGTCTAAAGCATTCCATGTCAGGACTCAGGGGTCAGAGGCACAGGAGCATGAAAACCAAAATGCCTGCTACCAAGGTGGTGGCATATATGGAGGCCAGCGTACTAAGTAGAGCTCATCCTGCCTAAAAGATAAAATGGGAATTGTTGAAAAAACAAACAAACACTACAATAAGCCCAGTGTCCTCCATTCAATTTTCTAGATACTGATAGAAGGTGGGAAGATCTCAAGAGACCTTCTCTGAGGAAGTAACCATCATGGAAACATTCTCTCACATACATAGAAATTTCAGAGTGTCAAAATCAGGCTCTTGCAGGAACATTTCTACCATATCCAAGCTCATAGACTGTGAATTTAGATCGAGTGGCAACTACTTACTGGCATGCTCAGAGGGCTGCAAGTCCTCTCTGTGGCCATTATGGTCCTGGTATTGTTTGCCCACCTCCGATTCAGATAAGGCGTGCTCAATGTTGGGATTTAATTGAAGAAGAGCTAAACTACTGCTGCTCTCTAGTCAGAACTGTAAGTCGAATGAATTAAGGGTTGCTGAAGTGCAGAATCCAGCAGACGTACCTACTGGGTCACACAAGAGACCAGCCAAGGAACGGATCTTCCCCCTGCAAGCAGGTCTGCCAAAAGGAAAATGGATGACTCATGATCACCATTTAATAATTCTCCGGTGTTAAAAGCAGAGATGCCAAACAAAAATTCCCTTTCTCGTGGAAACCATGAGTGTGACGAAACAAAACAAAAACAAAAAAACAAATGAACCCTAGTATTTCCATCCAGCAGAGCCAAAAGAAATACTCTCTTCATTAACCTATTTTGTGTTTCAGAATAAACATTTAAGAATTTAATTTATGACAACAAACTCAGTTTTTATGTTATACATCTTGTATTTTTGCAACCTTTGCAGTTACATCACAAAATGATTCAAAATGATGTTAGTCCTTTGTAAGTTTCTACTAGTAACAATCAGAACAAAACACTGTAGAAAGCAGTGGTCTTGCTTTTCTAGTTCTTGGTTGATTTCAAATGAATTACAGCATTTTCTGTTAACATTTCATTGTAGATCATTACTGTGTCTTATAGCTGAGAAGATAAAAACTGCTTTATCCTATTAATTGATTGGGTAATGAACTCAATTTTAAAAGGCCTTCAATCCTAAGGCTATCATCTCAAAAGCATGCACATCACTCTTCCTTTTGCCATCCAAGAGGGGAATTTCCAAATCATCATTTTTCTTCTCTGATCCATATAAGCCTTCTACCTTTATTATCAGTCCATCCTTCAAAAAAATCATATATTATTTTATTTTCTTATCCCCACAAGGTCCCTTCTACAATAGTAGACATCTTCTTTTTAATTTATTTTACTATGCACTCTATTGAGTTAATTAAAGTAAGTTGCAATTTTTTTAAAATGCAGCTGACATGGTAGGCCTAAGTTCAGTAGACCATGTCTATAGAACTATAAAAAACTGTGACCTCTGCATTGGTTTCCTACCTGGACACCTCAACCATTGCATATGACACTTACCATAGAATTTGCTGACTTGATTTGCTAATGTCAAAAAGGTTAACCAACTCAATTGCTTCCATTTTACTCCTAGGTTAATTTTTGTCAGGTAGGGTAAATCAGTGGAGCTCAAGGAGGATTAACGCATAAAAGTTTGAATTTTAGAAGCATGCCTATTTTTTCAAATTCTAGAAGTCTTTAAAAGGATTTTTCTTAGAAACTTTTTTTGCAAGGCATCAACTATCAGTAAATGTTTATCTTTAATTTTAACCTGAAACTAAGTTTGAGAAATTCTAGTCCGCATGGATTTTGTTTTCACAAAACTCATCAAAAAGGCTTACAGAAGACTGCCTCTGATGAAAACGTGCTGATGAAATTACTACTTCAGCTCTAAGAAAGTCTAGAGTGCTTTATTTATTATGACCCCATTTGCTGACAAATCTCCAGCTGGTTAAAATCCAATTTAAATAGATGCAGAAATTTGTACACTTTGAGAGAGAGAGAGAGAGAGAGAGAGAGGAGAGAGAGAGAGAGAAGCTGCTGCAGAAGCTTCATAAACCGTCTGACCACTTGAAGCAGTCACACTATTAAAGTAGCGATATTATTTTGGGTCGTTGAGCTCGAGTTCCCTGATAAATGTCCACAGCAGTCTCTCATTTCATGACCTTTCAATAAGGGCTCACTCTGGACAGCACTAACAGCAACCTCATCACTTCCTGTCCCATTTTCTATATTCTCTCCTAAACCTATACTTGTGTCAGGGACAAAGGAGTCACATCCCAACCTTCCATCTCCCTTCCTTACTTCAGCCTGAAGATGAACCCTGTAGCTAAGATCAAATGTAGACCATGTTTCCAGCCTCTGCTTGCCTCCCTGGAGCTCTCCTCTAGTCTTTAATTTTCTCTTGTTTCTTTTTTTTTTTTTGTTCATTCCACATTTCCTGCCTGCCAGGCTTAGGTATGAGACTGAAGAGAAGTTCTGTGCTTGGCCTGTGTATCATTAGCCTAGCTCAGTGTGGATAAACAGGCCTGAGCCGCAGAGAGATGTGAATTTAAATGGTGGCTCTGAATTTGATCAGCTGTATGAAGCACACTGCAGTCAGACCTTTCTTTCCAAGGTGCAGTTCTGACTAGGTACCAACTCTCCTTAGAATCTTTATTGGCTATTTCTTTTTGCCTAAAAATTCATATGATTGACTGGGTCATGAGGTACCCGATACTTGATGAAACGTTATTTGGGGTATGTCTGTTGGGGTGTTTCTGCATGAGATCAATATTTGAATAGGTACACTGTAAATTCTCCCCAAAGTGAGTGGCATCTCCCAATTCACTAAAGGCCTGATGAAAACAAGAGACACGGAGTAAGAATTTTCTGTCGACCCTGACTGACTTGAATTGAAACATCAGTCTCCTACATCAGATTAAGACTTGGACTGGAATCTATGACCCAGCTCTCTTCTTAGTCATCAGACTAGAGCTATCACTCTCCTGGATCTGCTGACTAGATATTTAGACTCCCCAACCTCTGCAGTCATAGAACTTAATTCCTTTTAATAAATTTATACATATATAGTAAATATATAGATTTTTTATGTCATACCTATGTACATATGTGTATGTATATACGTACATATATATGCACACACACACGCACACACACACACACACACACACATATTGTTGGCTTTGTTTCTCTGGAGAGTCTTTATTGATACAAAAACCAGCCCTTGCATTCTGGTTTATAAGCTCTGCAGATTCTATGCCTCCATTTCCCCCTAAGTTTCCCCCAACACCACACCCTCATCTGCATGCCAAATTCCAGCCCTGTCACCTCCCTCAGAATATAGTAAGCTCAAGTTTTTGGCTCTAGATCAGGAATCAAGATAATTTTCCTGAAGTCGGCCTGATGGCAAACACTTCCAGGCTTTATAAAATGCACTGCCTCCACTGCAGCTTCGCCCCTTGCCTTATATTGCCAAAGCAATCACAGACAACCCAGCATGAATGGGTGTGGCTATAAGAGGACAAAACTGTCCTGTGGGAGGTTAGGGGCAAGGGGTGAGAACACAGATTCAGCTGGACTGTAATTTGCTCACCCCTAACCAATGCTTTCCTCATTCTGTCTATGCCCTCTGTACCCTCTTGCCCTTCCTATGGCAAAGCCACTTTAATAAAGCTGCTTCTGTGTCCTAGACGAGGTGCCACTTCTAGGCCTCTGCCCTTATGCAAACTCTCTGTCATGTGTCCTCTTAAGGGGGACTCACTGTGACCTTTATACTTCCCTCTCTGTTGGGTCACTAATTTACTGACTGTGTATACATTTGTATACCTTTCTAGACTGCAAGTTTCACTGACGGGGGCCAGGTTTGCCTCATTATCATGTTATATGTGATGTCTCTATCTAGTGGGCAGTCACTGAGTAACAGGGCTTGATTATATGAAGTCACCATTGCGGTGACCCTGATAACTAAGTCACTCTTTACTAGAAGAGTCATACTGACAGACTCACAAGGGAAGGATTTCCCAAATAAGGGTTGACTTAGAGTTTAGTGGAAGCAATTTTTAGCTAATGAGCAGAAATAATAGCCTAAGCCCCAAAGTCAGTGGTTCTCAGCTTTTGTGAACATTGAATCACTTGGGACAGTTTGTGGAAATTATCAGTATCCAGAATCTGCCTGCAGAGCACGTGACTTAATCATTCTGGAGTGAGGCCTGGTTTCACAATCACCCCATGTATATTGATTCCTAGAGATGACACAAAAAATTGACACAAACTGAGAGGTTTAAAGGAATAGAAGTTTATTCACTCATAGTTTTGGAAGTCAGAAGTTAAGTTGCTGACAGGGCTACTCTCTCTGGAAGAGCAAAAAAGAATCCTCCCTTGCTTCCATGTTCTAGAGTTTGTCAACACTCTTGGTGTTTCTTGGCTTGTGGCCATATCATTCCAATATCCCTTCTGCTCCAATCTCAGCACCTTCTCAGTGAGATGTTTGATTTCCTTTATGTGTCTCTTTAAAGGTGATTGTCACTAGGCTTAGGACCCTCTTGGAAAAATCCAATAAGATTTTGTTTCAAGAACTTAATGACATTTGTGTAGACCTTTCCCCCCTAAATAGGTTCATGGTCGCAGGTTGCAGGAATTAGGTCATGGACCTTACTTTGGTGGGGACCAACATTCTATCCAACATAGTAGGTAATTCTAATTTTCAGCTACTCATACCTTGGTAATATGCACACAATTGTGAGTGAGCTGGACACTTCTGTGCTCAAATTTGTGTGGAAACTGACCACTTCTTTGGTTGGTATATTTTAGAGCATTCCTTGTGCCTCTCTCTGCAAGTTGAATAATGGGTTATGAATAGGTGATGTGCAAATGTCAAGTTACTGGGGCAGAGAAACCACAATATTTGTACTTGGTAGCCAATATATCTGTTCTCTGACCTTCACTACTTCCTGCTGGAGATCTACTTTTCTCCCTATAAAGAATCTGTAAGAACTGAGCCCTCCTTTCCCTTTTACCTCTACTGGTTGAAACATTCTTAGACTAAGTAGTTACAATCTTTATTCTTATCCCATTGCTCCAGAAACAACTATGCTCTTTACTTGGGTCGGAGTTTTAGGCAAAACCATAGAAAGATTGTTTCTTTTGTAAAATGATAATGCCATCAACGTCTATCCTTTTTTCAGACTAATGGTGAGTAGGAGGCAAGATGTGTCCCTGTATGACAGTGAAATCAGGGCTGGTTTGCACTGAGTCTGAATCCTTTCAAAGCTGAAACGAGACTGCAATTCTCATGAAATAGGGGCCGCTTTGTGCCTGTTTGCTGTTTAATTTTCAAAAGTCATTTCACTCCAGCTCTTAGCAGAAATAAGCTTGAGAAGGAGTCCCAATGATTGTGTTCTGTAAGGAGGTCATAGGATGGGGGCAGAATGGTAGGCTACCTTTTGAATTTTCCTCTCTGTCATCTTTTGGAAGCCAAACATCATTACAAGTTTCAACAATTGCAGTACAAACAGTACTTTCATGGCGATCCTTCAACAACCTCCTTGAAGAGAAATGTCTAGGACTTACTTAAAACATAATGTGATTTTGGAAGAGATAGCATGATTTTGAATGTTGTTTTGCCTAAAAAGGGGAAAGAAGAAACAAAGACCTAGCTGATGCTGCTTTTTTTTTTAAAAAAATTCTTTATTATTATTTTTAAATGAAGGTTATGGGAGGCTGTGGGTTGCTGCTTACAAGGAAATTAGTGGGAAGAGCAAACTCATCAATTAGCTGTGCCTTCTGGGATAGGGTCTACTACCCCCCTGCCTGCTGACACTAATCTCTTCTGCTGTTTTGTTAGGGGGGAAAGGAGGATGAGACCTGCATTCTGTTCTTCCCTTTATCAGCTCATTCCACTCTCCATAAAAGAAGGACGAGGTCCTTTCTGCTGAGTCAAGATTTCTAACAATTTGGAGACAAATCCCACTGTTATTTTCTCCCAGTTTGGATGGCAGGACTGCCTCGATAGACTTACTTAGTTAACTTTTCAGGTGTTCTCACTGAAGTGAGAGTCGCCAAAGAAATTCAGGGACTGATAACCCTTCTCAAAAATGCAAATGTGGCATTTGTTCAGCTGACTGTGAATAGGCTTGCCGGGGCAACAACAGAAGAGACAATTAGAATGCAGTCATGGTTCCAAAATTCACCCTTTCTGCCGACTAACATGACATTCTTTAAAAAAAAAAAAGGCGGGGGGGAGGCAAGAAACAGAGGAAATATATGTGGGTTTTGCTTCAGATACCAACACAAAAATGCCAATTTGGTTTGGGTTTTACTTTATTTTTAAAAGTCTGTTATTGTGCAAGCATTGTCAGAACAAAGTAGCAATAAAGGCATTTTATGCTTGCACTGCCTTCATTATGGCTGGGTTTAACAGGAGTGGAACACGGGTCAGCCAGTGTTAGGAGTGACAGTGGGTGTTATTCTCCACCGAGGAATGCATAAAATAGCAGTGTTTGTTGCCCATCATTTTTCAATGATTTCATGCCATCATTTGGGAGATGAGTAAAATGACAGTGTGGCAGGCATGCATGTAAATAAATTAAGCATTAAGAACCCACAAGTTGTAATCATCTTTCTTTGAGAATGTACTAAATAGTTGCAATCAGTGAAATGGACGAGAAATTGCATTCGATTGCAGTTGCAGTTAGAAAAGCACACCAGCAAAACAAGACTGGGTGAGAGAGGGCATCTAAGGGGAGAAAGAGGTTGCCTTGAATGTGTCTGAAGTTATGAAATCACACTAGGCAAATGATGTATGGGTCACTTTGCCTTCCTAAGTGAAAGTATCAATTATTGATAAGCAAACAACATAAATGAACTATTTTGCAAAATACTACCGTTTCTTTCATGTAAACCTTCAAGTCTCCTAGGTGCTAGACCCATGGCAAATGCACAACCCTCGTTTTATAATGTCTCTTTCCATAATGGGCCCTTGAATTATTGAGAAGATCCTTTTAAATATTAAGATTAATTGGGATTCCAGGCATGGTAGTACATAGTAGTACATGCCTGGAATACCAGCACTCAAAGAAGTTGAGTCAGGAGGATCATAAGTTTAAGGCCAGCCTGGGCAGCATGAAGAGTTCCATGTCAGCCTAGGCAACACAGTGAGATTGTTTCAAAACAGAGAAAATAAAAGATTTATTGGGAGTAAAGGTAGAAAGGAACTGATGAAGAAATGTGCTTGTTTTCAAATGTGGATTTTTCTTTCATTTTTTTAGAAGGAAAAATGGATTTTTTAGAAGGAAAAATGTGGATTTTTCTTTCATTTTTTTAGAAGGAAAATAAAAGCTGTGTACTTCACTTTTATTGAGTTACCATTTGGATGTCAATTGTGTTCGCTTTATAAAACAAAATGTTCCCTCACAACTTTTTTCTGATTTTCAGTTGAGAGGAGAAAATTTGGTCTTCTTGGATATGTACGTTAGACAGGAAATATCTTAATGTCTTTAGCTTATGATCTTCATTTCTGATGTAGGTAAACTAGTTTCTTTATAAGTACATTTCAGTACAGAAATGACAGTGTCAGCTTCAGTTGCCACAGACCTTGAAACACTGGTTTTGTCATTTACAAGCTGATTGCCTATAGGTTAAGTTTCCTTACCTGCCTGACCCCTTTTCTCACCTCACAAACAAACCACATCTTATGAACCCTTAAAACAAATCTATGCATATGGTATTAGCCCAATTAGCAGATGCTAGATGGTCTCAGAGCTCACGCAAACGTGCAATAAATATGCTGTTCTTGGCATGGTACAGGCAAACATGCAGCTAATGTTGACTGAGCTTCTGATTTATGCCAGCTACTCCAATAGTGCTGCATTGTACGCCCTCTTGTTCATATCTTATAATAAAGAATTTCACATAATCGTGCTTCATGGTGAGACAAAATGCAACTCAGGGAATGACTGACATGCTCAGAGACAACATCAAATCTCCCTGCCAGGATTAAATATGGATCCAAGTCTTCTAATCCTAAATGAGAACCTCTCTTCCTTGAATGTAACCTTAACCACAGTACCAGTCGAGGGATGTCTGAACTTAAGCTACAAAGCATCAATACTTATCTATAATTATGTTGTTGTTGTGATTTACTAAATAGTTATCTTGAAATTCTTTAGGTCTATGTAATAGACAAGGGCAAGAGAAGCTGGTTTTAGGCAGAGGTGGATTCAGAGACCTAAACAAATTCTGTGAACCTGCCTGTGTTTCATCTTTCATTCCACTTCATTTCAGTTAGATTCTTTCTCCTCTAATTGGTAACAATACAATTGACAACATTGCACCACAAGCAGCTCCACAATGGAAACAAAGATCTCATCTTCCCCAAGGAAATGCTGAAATCACGTCTTACTCAATAATTTTGGTCAACTGTCCACCCCTGAGCTCATCACTATAACTCAGAGTAGCTAACCAGAACTGGGCCACATTCACATGCCTGGAACTCTGGGTAGAGTCAATTAGCCCACACAACAATAAGCAGAAAATTAGAGGCAGTTTCCCAAGGAAGGCATATGAAACCAAGTAATTGCTCTTCTAGGGAAGAGAAATCACATGCAAAATAAAACAACCAAAACATCTGAGAGTCAAGTTTTTGTTCTATAAATTTGGTTCAATCAAGTGTCATTTAAGAATTATGACTTGGGTACCAGAAAGACTGGATGAAATTTTTGATTTTCTGCTCTGTGATTATTTGGAAAGAATGTGTTATTTCGCTATACCTCAGTTTCCTCATCCATAGAATGGCCTGACTTTGGAGGATGGTTAAATGGGGTATACCTTTTATATATGGTGATAAAAAGTACTTGGCACAAAGGAATTTCGTGACTCTTTGCGTGTTATTGTTGGCTAACATTTAAAATTTTGTAAGCCTCTGTTCCTTTGGATGTAACCAGGGCTCTGTCTTCCTTGGCTAGTGAACAGGACAAGAGTGAGAGTGTAGACATGGCACACCAGGGAACAAAAAACATTCCACTGCTCTTCTAAGGCACTGGCATTTCTTTTGAACTTACAAGGTCAGATGCCCTTACCTGTGATAGCTCCTTCAAGGAGCATTTATCAGACCATACCATTGAGCTGGCATTGTAGTTGCAGTGTGCTTGGCCGTCTTCTCCTAGGCTGCTCCAGTACAAATTCTAGTATACCAGTGAGTGCCTGGCTGAGGTGGTGTTAGGCAAATTGTACCATCTCTTCGTTCAAACATTTGGGTGGCTCACTATCGTATTTAGAATAACTATAAGAGTCTTGTGTGATCTAAGACCCTACATAATCTGTTGTCTCAATTTATTAGTCCTTGCTTCTAAGTCTTTTTTCCTTAACTTTATTTGTTCTGGCCTACTTGCTCATTCTAGAACATGAACATGCTAGGTATGTTAATGTCTGGCGTCCTTTGTATGTACCATTAACTTTCCTGACCTGTCTCACCACAATAGTAAAGTATCTTGGCAAATGTCACTGCCACAAGGCCTTTTCTAATGAATATGACATAGTCTACATTTCTATTACAGCTCTCACTCCATCTTACACTGTGGTAGTTAGTATAGGCACTGGTCTTGACTTAATATTTTATACACTCACATAGTCCTTCATTTATAATCTGTTTCCTTTAGCTAGAGTAAGATAGGACTTTAGTGTTTCTGCTTATAGTTGTTTCCTCCTTTTCTAGAAGAACTTGCCATAACACTGTTCAATACACATGTGTAGAATGCATGAAAAAAGGTGCAAAAGTGCCTAGTGCAAAACTAGAAAGAATCAAGATTTAGGAAGTTTTGATTGAAAAGAGACAATTTTAGCTAACCTATCAGTGAGATTTTGTTGGAAGCCATCAAAAGTCATTGGAAATACTACCCAGCAGTTGTGCTCCTGGTATTTTCAACTGACTTGAAAACCTACACAAAAACTTTCCTAAGAGTTTTTACATCAACTTTATTCATAATTGCCCAAACTTCAAGGAACTGGAACATCCTTCAAGAAATAAGTGAATAGATAAACTGTGGTATAGCCATGCAAGGGACTATTGCCCAGCAAGGAAATGAGCTACTGAGTCATGGGAGAAATGGTCATGTTCTTTGAGGCTTATTGCTAAGTGGAAGAAGACATTTTAGGAAGATTATGTGGCATATGATTCCAACTATATAGCACTTTGGGAAAAGCAATTAATTGTTCTAAAGTAAAAATGTCAGTGTCTGACAGGGACTTAGGGCAAAGAAGAGCAGGCTGAATAGATGAAATCCAGGGAACTTTTAGGGATAGAATTAACACATATGATACCATAAATGTACATATAACACTACACATTTATTAAAATCCATTGAATTTTACAGCACAAAGAGTGAATTTTAATGTATGCAAATTGAGAGAAGCAGGTCTGAATCCTAAGATGGAGTACAGGGTATGAAAAAACAATCCAACCATATTCCAAATACAGGAAATAACTTCACTGAAGGGCATGAGGACTGAGGAGGAACTTACTGAACGAAGCAAATTTGAATCAAGTGTAGTCTACAAAATTAGAGAGGCAAGAAACAACATGTCAGTGTGTATATAGCTGATAAAGCTGTGTCCCATGGGGATATGGGCTAAAAATTCTGATGCTGCTATCCATGTGTACTGAGACTGAACAGTTAAGTAAGTGTGTGGCAGATGGTGGGAGCCAGATTTCTCACTGCTGGGGTGGGAGTTTACACAAAAGCATGGGGAGGAGGCTAAGATGATGGATGGTACAGTAGGCTAGAATTGGAGACACCAGGTTTAGCTTTGTACATATCTGTAAATGTTTACAAATGGAAAATCTATAGATATCTGCATATCTATAAATCAAAGCACACATACATACCCTTGTTTTTGCTGAGAAGGCTTAAAGGCAATTTATTTCAATGGTATGAGTAAATGGTATTCAAATATTCGTTTTGAATATCATCCTCTAGTAAAAGGAACCAGGACACTGTCATAATTCATTTTTGTTAAAATGAAAACAATAGACTGAATAATTTATAAACAACTGAAATTATTTCTTACAGTTCTGGATGCTGGAAAATCCAGCATCAAGTGCCAGTACTTGGTGTATGGAAGGAGCTGCTCTCTGCCGTACTTGGGGTCTGGAGGGAGCTGCTCTCCACCTCCACGATGGTACTTTGTTGCTGTGTTCTTACATGAGAAAAGGAAGAACAAAAACAAAGTTTTCATACACCTCTAGCCCATTTCAAGGGTGCATGCTGTTTGTAAGGGTGGGAGATTTCATGACTTAACCACCTCCAAAGTGTTAATTCATACAGTGGAAAAATCTGACAATCACTACCCAAGGCAGCTGAGCAAAAGCAACATCAGTGATATCTTGGTAGCATAACCCTCCTGATAACATGCATTGGCAGTAGGGTTTCTCCCATATGGTTTTCCTCCCCTAAACCCATAACCCCTATCTGATCATGAGAAATGCTACAGAAAACCCAATCAGGGGATATTCTATGAAGTCTCCAACCAGTGCTCTTTAAAACTGTCACAATCACCACAAACCAAGTTGGTCTGAGAAATTATCACAACCAAAGAGAACTGAAGGAAACATAATAATTAAATGTGTTTTGGTATTTTAGAAGGAATCCAGGAATAAGAAAATGTCATTAAATACAAACTGAATGAAATACAGACTTTAGATAATAATGAGCCAATACTGGTTCATTAATTATGACAAACATTAACATTAGATCTAATAATAAGGAAATTTGGATTTGGAGTATATCTCTAGATAGTATTTTCCATTGTAAATCTAAAACTAAAACTTACTTCTATAAGAAAAAGTTACTAAAAACAGAATCCCTGGATAAGGAGCTCATCGATTAAGTGTGCAGTAAACAAAAGCAATCAAGTTGAAGAGGGGACACAGGCAGTCCTGGTCTTAGACTTTAGTTGGAATGGTCGATTGTTTGTTGCTGTTGTTGTTGTTGTTGGTGGTGGTGGTGGTGGTGGTCTTTTTAAGACAGGGTCTCCCTGTAGCCCCAGCTATCCTAGAACTCACTATGTAGACCAGGCTGGCCTTGAACTCACAGAGATCCGCCTACCTCCGCCTCCCGAGTGCTGGGATTAAAGGCGTGCACCACCATGCTCCACCAAGGAATGGCTTATTGCTTTATCTACTTTGCTTCATCCAACTATCCAACCCCTATTGATTGCATATTTGTCTTGTACTGGGACATTTAATAGGTGATAAGGACATAATGGTAAACTAAGAGATGACTATCCTCTGACCTCCTTAAGAAGTGACATATTCCCTGTCTTTGGGGAACCAGTTAAATGGAGAAGACAATAATCACATGAGCAAATGTGGAAATCAAATAGTGGTGAGCACACAAGAGGAACATCTGAGTTCATCAAAGAAGCTAAGAGAAGTGTCCCCCTGATTAAACCCATGTGCTAAACCCATGGTGACTGCTGGGAGAGGGCAGGGGCACTTGAGCGTCTCTCATCTCACAAAACAGGTTCTAGATGTCTTCAGTTTGTCTGCTGTTAGCCTGACAGATCAGCTATGTGTAAACAAGTTCCATTTTGTGTAGTTTTTGATCATTGTCCTTTTGCTATAAGCAATTACTTCTCACTTGAAGTGTGAAGATAGGAAAGATTTCAAAAAGCTCCAGAGACCCAGACAGGACCACTTTTGATAACAGCCATTCTCCATGTTGAAGGGAAAGGCATTTCCTCTTAAGTTTTTTTTTGTTTTAGGATTTTAAGTTTTGTTTTGTTTTGTGTTTTCTGTGTTTTCCTCATCCTTCCCTAGGTTAAAAAAATGCTTGTTTCTTGAGAAATATAAATAAACAATGTCTGATGGCTAATGGACTTCATATTTGGATGTGAGGAATGTCTCTCCTAATCCTTCAGGCATTCTTAAGAGTTGGTTGCGGATAAACCTGTTCCCTTTGTTCATTATGCAAATTTTATTTTTCAGCTTATTTCTATCTTCCCCTGCCTCAATACAAACTCTTCCCCCTGCCCTGCAACTTTATTTTTATGAATAAGTGTTTTTTGTCTCTCCTCCTCCAAGACAGATATTACTGTTCATATTCATTTGGGGTTGCAAGAGAATATATGAAGCCCATTCACATATTTACCTTTATATCTATTTTGAATATGGTGAAAGAAAGGGAAAGTAAAACAATCTGGGTCTTCTGCACAATGGCAACGAGCTTCATGGAATGGCAGCATCTTCGGAGCATTAGGTGATAATCTGGTTGCATTGTGGGAGAGAGTCAAGTATTCAGCATTCTAATCTCTCTGTGTAACAACAGCCCAAGTATATTAATTACATTAATTGATTAGCTGATTAATTATGAAATCAACACATTCTTCTAACACAGAAGCACAATTCTCCTACAGATAAAATGAGACAATGTTAGCACAGCAATATAATAAACCCCATCATCACCATTGACCTTTGCCCTCATTTCCATTCCTGGGTTTCTGCAGAAGTAAGCAGGTGAATGCCACAAAACTGGCTGTGATTATTTTTAGTTTAAACAACACTTTCTCCCAAGATAAATGCATGTGTAAGATAGATTTCATCCCTGAGAACATCTGTCTTTCTTTAGGCGTGCCATTTTCCCTGGTACTGCCCCCCCCCCAATGGCTTCTGAACATATAGATTACATTATCACATTAAATGAGGACGGGTAAACTTCAAAGGGTTCAGAGCCAAGATGCACCTGGACTTTTAGATTCAGACTTGAAAGCTAGCTTACATTAAGTGATCCATGAAGCTGTGATAGAGACACCTAATGGCATTGTCAAATTCCTTAGAATAGTTTTTAAATAAGCCAAATTGAATGCAGGACTTCAGGGCTTCTGCGTTATCCCCTCTGAAACTGACCCTGCAAAGCAGACCGACTTCAAATGTTAATAAAGTCAAATGTTAAAAAGGGTATCTGTATCAGTCCTCAAGGTCTTTAGTTATTAAATAAGAAAATGTGTGTAAGTCACAGTTGGAACCCATTAAGACAATGCTATATATAAATGGTTGTTTTTATTTGCTGACTATGCCTTCAATTATTCATTCAGCAAACATGTATTGGGCTTCCATGACATCTAGACTCTACAATAGCCAGTAAGTTCATGAGGATAATTCTAGCCACCAAACTGTTAACTGAAATGGCACATGTCATTTCAAGGCAAAATGCTTTCATTGTTGGGGATATCAGCGCTCTTCATCTGTTGCTGTGACTAAGCACAAGATTCCAACTGCTCCAATATCGTGAGGGAAACTCAGCCTTTTAACTGAGTGTGGCCTTCACTGGCCTACAACAAGGGTCTTATACAAGTGAAAAACAAATGTTTATTATGATGAATAATGTGTTTTGGGGATTAATGTATTGTTGAAGTATAACCAGGTAAGTCTTGACTAAGGGGGAGTTGACTGGTTACTAGCGATCAGTGTGGTAAGAATTTCCATTCACAAAGTTTGACATGAAAACCCCATGAGGAAAACATTGGCAACTTCATGTAAGGCCTGAGGAAGCTGAAGCTTCCCCACTCTCAGAGTTGACCGGCAGAGAAGTACATCTAACTAGAGCCCTACACCCACGAATGATTCTCTTGTGCTCTAACTACTGATCTTAAGGATGGTACTCTAAGAGCAAATATGATCTTCTAAGACTATGAAGTTATTTAAATATCCTGTGAATTTCATATGCATTCAGTACTCATAAAACAGAAGTCAACTTATTGAGTGTACCCCAAAATGTGTTCCAAAAGGAATTTCAAGATATTATTGTGACTTGCTCCATGGTCAAATACTTTTATGAAGCACTAATTTATTTAAATATGTTTTATTTATTGTTTTTATTTTGTATGTGTGTGCATGTATTGCCTGCATGTAAGTGCACCTGTGTCATGCAATGCCCTTGGAAGACAAAAGAGGTTGTTGAAGCCCCTAGAACAAGAGTTACGGACAGTTGTTACCTGCCATGTGGGTGCTGGGATTTGAATCCCAGTCTTCTGTAAGAACAGCCAGTGTTTTTAACCACTGAGCCATCTCTCCAGGCCCAAAACACTAATTTATATAAGACCCAGTTTACGTACTTACTCAGATGGTTCATGTCACCTGTATCCCAGGTGCCACTGCTGCCATATGGCCATGGTAGCCTAGACTCCTGTTGCTGTAAGTTATCACACGGATTACAGATGGGTCATGAAGACATCCTGGTGCGTGCCAGCAATGGATTGCTACCACATGACAGCCACACCAGGGGTGAGCAGAGGCAGGTGGCACAGTACAGTTGGCTGCACATTTGGCAAAGAGGAGAGGTGCCTAGGGTGGGGATACGTACTGATTTCTAGGCAATACAAATGTTCTTCCTGGTTGACTAATGAGCTATGAAATATAACTAAAGGATTGATGACAAGAAAGTCTGGGATAAAGCTATGTAAAAGGATCTGCGGAAATGGCAGAAACAGCTTCAAGAGCTTTGAAGATCAAAGAAGAATGGCTCTAAAATACTTTCATTTGGGTAAGACTTCTCATGGTTGGTCCATCATTTGTATAATCCTAAAAATGTCATTTGGATTTTCTGAATATCATCTCTCTAGTAAAGCTTAATTTTGGTAAACAACAAGACCCTTCTAGCCAGCTATTAAAAAGCTATGTATACTCTTTCTCTTCTGGTCCCAGGTTTTTCTCAAGTCACAGGTTCTCAAGCAGACATGGCCAAGTCCAAGAACCATACCACACACAACCAGTTTTGAAAATGGCACAGAAATGGCATCAAGAAACCATGGTCACAAAGATACGAATCTCTTAAGGGGTAGACCTCAAGTTCCTGAGGAACACGTGTTTTGCCAAGAAGCACAACAGGAATGGCCTGAAGAAGATTCAGGCCAACAATGCAAGGCCATGAGTACATGGCTGAGGCTGTCAAGGCCCTCGTGAAGCCCAAGGAGTTTAAGCCCAACATGCCAAAGTGTCCCAACAGCAAGCTCCGCCCACTTGCTTTCATTGCCCGCCCCAAACCTGGGAAGCAAATTCGTGGCCACATGGCCAAGGGTTGCAGGCTCTGCCAACCAAAGGCCAAGGCTGGGTCTGTAGGTTCAGCTAAGACCCAGGCTATAGCTCAGTCTCCCAAAGGTGCCCAGGCCCCCGTGAAGACCCCGTAATAAAGGTCTTTGCCAATGTGAAGACAGATGAACTGGTATGACCGCCCTCCCCACTGTTTGCAGAGGGCTGGCGTCCTGTGCTGTTTTTACAAATAAACTTGAGGGCAAGATATTAAAAAAAGTTAAAAATAAAGAGCTATGTACAAAGGAGTGGTATTTGAGATGTTTAGAGGAAAAATCTGATAGCCAATGCCCTCCAGTTGCCTACCATTATAGCTTTTACCAGAAGTACCCATTTCTTCTTGAACTCTATATGGAACTCATCTACATTTATATGAAAACTCAGTTTATGGCATTTAATAAAGATAATACATGACCTTGTTGAAATGACATTTCTATTTTAAGGTCTTCAAAGTGTATTGTCAGTGAATAGGTTCTGGGGGGAATCTCCATGATAGCAAAATGGACATGCAACTCTGAAAAGAGTCTTTCGATACATCTTGCCTCAGAGTCTCTTGAGAGGCATCACTGTCTTATGCCCTTTCCTGAGGGACACAGGTTCCTACCTAGGAGCACATTGGGAGTCCTTGATCATGCAGAGCCATGTGAATGTACAGCAGGCCTGGAATGTCCAGGTGGAAATGAAAGAAAGGATAGTAATTGCAAAGCCAATGAAAATACTCTCTGAGTCATCGATCTTCATAGATGCTTTTTCTGGGAAGTAGATGTTCCTGAAAATATGAGTCATTCTACAAATAAGTGATAAAGCCCCCCTAGGTGACAGAGGCTAGAATCTTGGCTGTGGTGCTTACTCAAAATCCAAGATTCAAATCTCTTATCCACACACCAGCTGTTAAGGCACACTATCCACTCTACAGACATGTGATTGTGATCAGGTCTTTCTAAGTCTGAACCAGAACATGATTCTTCTGTACAGTCTCAGGAAAGTCTTTTGGATTTTCCTGGGTTTCCTTTTCTTCACATCATCTCTATGTTAAAAGTTTATTCGAAGTAAGTCCTAAGATCTCTCTACATCAGAATGTTACAGATCTAGGTATATGGAAGTGTTAACTGCAAAAGCTAAAAAGTATAAACCTGGAGGCTAGAGAGATGACTTGACCATTAAGAGCACTGCTGTTCTTACAGAGGACCTAGGCTCAGTTTCCAGCACCCACATGCAGCCCACAATCTCCTGCAACTCTAGTTCTAGGAAATCTAGTGCCCTCTTCTGGCCTCCCCTGGCTTATGCATAGTTGTGGTGCACATGCATATTTGTGAGCAAGACAGTCATACACTCAGAGGCAGACGGATCTCTGTGAGTTCAAGGCCAGCCTGGTCTACACAGTGAATTCCAAGACAGCTGGGGCTACAGGGACTGAAGGAAAGAGGCTCAACAAACCTCTAAAAAAAAAAAAAAAAAAAAAAAAAAAAAAAAAAGCAAAATAAATCTAAGAAAAATATACAAATCTGATTATCCTATTGTTTATAACAATTTTATTTGTCCAATACTCCTGCCTGTATCTGTAACAGTGTGATGTTACAGTACAGCCTGACCCTTAGCATCCATTAAAGCCAAGAGTGGGTCCTGATCTAATCTGAGAACTTGTCCCTTCAGAGCTCTC
Source organism: Nannospalax galili (assembly GCF_000622305.1). Classification (NCBI taxonomy): domain Eukaryota; kingdom Metazoa; phylum Chordata; class Mammalia; order Rodentia; family Spalacidae; genus Nannospalax; species Nannospalax galili. The sequence continues at coordinate 1,627,472 of NW_008337073.1, read as the reverse complement.
CTGGAACTATGTTCTTGAACAAAGGCTTTGCTCTTTCTTATTGAAACTATACATCCAATGGGAAATGGGGAAGGAAAAGTAGAACCTCGTGGGAGAAGGATTTTTGTTTTTCCGACCCCTACTGAGGTAGAACAGCATGCAGAGCTACAAATAGATGTTATCAGTTGAATACCACCTGTTGTTTGCATCATAAAGGGGATAATTCTTTGCTTCCAGTGCTTGCTGCTTTCAGTTTTTGACATTCCCTCAACGCACACACACACACACACACACACACACACACACACACATATACACACACACACACACACACACATTAATCTGAGACAGAGGCAAGGAAGGGTTAGGAAGGATTCAAACTATATGTTTCGGTTACAGAGGAACCCAAAGCCTGTTAATGTAACCCAAAGTACAGCCAAAGCCTGTACAATGTAAGCAAGCTAAGATAGTGTTAAGTGATCTGTAAACCTAGGATCAACTTTGGTTGCAAGGTTAGGTAAGATTCTATTTGTCCAGGAAAATCATTGCCACAGTTCAATTTTGTTTTATAAAAGAAGAAGCATGTCAATATATATAACAGAAGGCATTCTCAGGAAAGTCATTCCCATAGTATCCACAAGGGATACATCTCAAGGTTCTCAGTGGATGTCTAAAACCTCAGGTTGGACTGCATATTGTTTGCAAGCACTAGGAGAGTCAATCTGATAACTGAGATAACATTAACTAATGTTACCAGGTACCAGTGTGTACCAGGTAGATATGATGGACAAGATGTGCTGGGCCATGAGTGAGAGGGACAGTGTGATAGTTCATTACATTACTCAGGACATAGAATTTAAAAATGAATTGCCTCTAGAATTTTCCATTTACTAGTTTCAGACTGTGCCTATCATAAGTAAAGCAGCAGAAAGCAGAACTACGGAGAACACTGTGCCACTGTTTTGAATGTAGTCATCCTTAACCAACATCTTTCTCTATGAAAGGAAAGAAAGCATGTGCTCCTGACATTCTCCACCCGGGACTGTGTGGGCAGCAGGGATTTGTCTCTGTGAAGGCCATTGCTAAAAACCTGCACTTTGATGGAAATTGCTGACCTTCCTGCCCTGAACACCAGAGGGAGATAACATGTTTCATGTTCTCATCTACACATAGGCGCTCACAGCACAGGTTTGAAATTAATGTACGCAGAGCCTCCAGAACTTAGGAGCAGCAGAGTCATCAATTTCTCATTGATTTCAAGGAACAAGAGGATAAAGCTGGCTCTCCCCTTGCCACTGTCTCCTTAGAGGATGGATGAGGTACAGCCAAGGGGAACCGTGGTGGCTTCCCAAAGGGTCTCATCAATGCTCTTGGAGTCACTCCATCTTACTCTTCCCTCACACTCGCTGACGTTTGTCTATGCTGTTGTCATGAACTGTGTTCTCAGGTTTTCTTATTTAATTGTCACAACTACTCCATAAGATAAATCTTACTCTTATGCCCAGGAAGCTTATACAAAGCAAATAACCAAGAAATCCATGAAATGAGGGTTTTATGTTTGTTTCTCCCCAAGAGCCATAATTGCCAGGAATTCTTAGCTCTTTTGTCTCAGAAATGCTTTATACTATTAAATAATTATCAAGGATCCCCAAACCCTTTGTTTCTTTGTATCAGTGTTTACTGTATTAGAAACTCAAGAGTACAAAATGTTCAAAACACAAGAGCACAGAGGTAAACGTTCTATTAGTCACTGGGTGATGTTGTCATCTGTTATTTAGCTTCTGAAAACTTCCATGGTACACTCAAGAGGAAATGAAGGCAAAAGAGGTAATAATACCTCTTTATAATTATGAAAATATTTTTGACCTTGTGTACCACCTGAAAGAGATTTAGGAATGAGTGGAAGTCTATAAGCTACACTCTGTTGCTGTGAGCTTTCCTAGTGTGCTGTACCCTACTGCATGCTATGTAATATGCCTAGCATGACTAACGTGATGCCCAAACTGACATAAACATCATCTACAGATCAGAACAAACATTTTTAATTCTCAAATACTTTACCTCCACAGCAATGAATCCTTCCCCTTTGTCCCTTTTAAATATGTGTTCGTCTTCATTTTTCTATTTTCAGATATTAATTTGAAGAGTAGTATTCAAATAGTATTTGAAGGTGGTATTATTGCTATCATAAGCTGTGTTAGTCAGCTTTCCATCACTGTGACAAAATACTCAAGTCAATTTATGAAGAGAAAAGTTTTAAAGGTTGCAATCTGTGTGGTTCATTGGCTCTGTTAGTTTGTAGCCTATGGTAAAACAGTATATAATGGAGTTATTGTGTGGCTGAACAAAACTGTTGGATAGCTCAGAAGTAAAAAACAATCCTTCAAGGTGATACTCCCGATGACTTAAACACTTCCCTCCCACTTGGCCACGCCTCTCAAAAGGTTCCACCACCTCCCAACAGTGCCATCCTAAGGACCAGATCTTTAAAACACCTGCCTCTCTTTGAGTGATGTCCAAGACCCAAACTATAGCACTCATTTCTCCAGAGCTCTCCCTCTGTCCCTGGCTTTCCACCATCACATCCTATATAAAGAACTGCTGTTATAAGAAGGAGAAAGTATTCTCCAGGGCCTAGTATGTGTCAGTCAGTGAACCAGGTTCAAGGTCTGAAAGAATGAACATGATCCAACCCCAGAGCTCACCAAGCTAATAATGAAGGGTTAAAAAATTCAATTAGTATTTAGGAAAACAACATAACAAATTAGGAATAAGGGAGCACACCGGAAAGGCATAGAATTCATCCCTCAGAGGTCTGTGAAAATGAAGAAATAGCCTACTAAATTCACTTCTGTATTTCAAAGGGCCTATTTTTAAATCTAACTCCATTATCCAACTTGATGTCACTTTCAACATTGACTTCCAGTTTTCTCCCCTCTATTTAAATGTTGAAGATTTCTTTTTTTATACTCAGACATATTGCTTTGCATTTTCAAAGTCAAGGCTCATTGTTATTCCTTCTCCAGGTCCTTTTGTATCATTTCCCTGATATCCCCGGTATTCATAATATCTCCCAAATGAGCACCATCTGCGAATTTCATCATTGCACTGTCTGTTCCCTATTCTGCCTTATGAATGAAGATGTTAAGTAAGAGCAGGCATTGTAGGGCAGCTGCCTGCTGTAGCACCCACCAGGCGTCCCCTCAATGCCTATAACCTCCTCACTGGAGTTCATTACATGATGCTGTAGTCCTTCAGGTAGCTTTGAATCTCCAATGATAAAGATGCTCAAGTGAATTTAAAGTTTTGAACTAAGGCATGGCATACTTAGGTTTCTATTAAGTTCTGAGTTCTGGAAAGCAGTGCCTAACTTCCTCCTCTCTCTGTTATCTATGCAGCCCAGCACAACTCTGCTAGGCGGATACACATACAAATCTGCATGTTGGAACTGCTCTGTTGCAATGTACAGGGTGAAAACATAGAAATGGGTGTTGCATTCCTATTGGAGGTGAGAATTCATGATGTGGGATTTGCAAGGGATACAATAACCTAGCACTCCAGGGACGTCAAAGATCAGATCACTGGAGCTTACAGAAGGCCTTGAGGAAGATGTTGATGTGCTTCAGTTCCAGCTACTCACTGAGGTGGAACAGGGTATTTCTCCTTGCAACTCAAGCAACCAGAGAGGAGATGTAGGATACTTCACGCAGCTTGATAATAGTGCTCTGATCAGTGAGGTGTGTTATACTGGAATCTTCTACTCACAGCATCTAACAGCAAGAAGGCTAACTGCACAAGGCAGCCTACTGTCACTGAATTAATCTGAGTAAAAAGTATGGGGCCATGTGTGGGACATGATAACAGAAAGCCAAGAGGGCTAACTTATTCTCTCTAAAATTATTATAAGGACTTCAATAACGAGGTGATGTTTAATACTGTTTAATACTCATGGATACAGAATGAGATGCAAACATTCATCTACAGCAGAAATAGAGTCATATTGGTGGAGAGAACTACAGGTGGAAACAGGGCTGACGGGTCACAACTCTGAAGAACTCATGTATTAGTAATCCGTTGTTGCACTTAAACGAAACAAAGCATCAAAGTCTTGGTGCCTAAAACAATCATCTATTTTTTTCATAATTTGTCAGCTCACTGAATGAGATGAAGCTCAGCTGGGTGCTCCTTGCAATCCTGGCTGGCTCACACACGTCTATGGTTAGAAGTAAGTCAGGTGAATGTGGCTTCATCTGGGTCAGCTAGACTGCTTCTCATCCTCTAGCAGGCGCTGGAGTGTTCTGATGGTTAGGCTTGGTTATCATCTTTATTGGACCTGGAATGAACTAAGAGAAATGTTTAATTCCTTCATAGTCTGCTGCTCATGGCAGCTTGTAAAGCCAACCCAATTTGATGGATAGGGAAATAGATCCCACCTTTTATTTTAATGCATATTGTTTTGGACTTCATAGAATTTTAATAAAAGATACCTAAAGCACTTTACAGTATGCCTTTAACATATTACATACTTCAAAATATCTGGAAACAATTGCAATTAAAACAGTCAGCATTATCAACACATGTGCACTGAAGATGGCTCTAAAATGTACCACAGAACAGGGATTATAATGTGAATATGAGAGGATGTTAGTCCTTATCTACATCTTTCTGTAGGTAACTTGAACATGAGCTGGATGCACAGGGGCTTTCTTGTGTCCGTGAGGTTATAAGAATGCCAAAAAAGGACTCATGCTGAGGAGGGTAAAGAGGGAAGATTGTTCCAAACAGTGGGGGTCCTAATGACACCATCGAGTCACCAAGCTACACTTTGCTGCCTATCTCTATATTTTTATAAGATGAAAGAATCAAACCCTTTTCCTATTTCAGGTACTGTGTGTTGAGGGCTACAGTCAAACACATTTCTTACTGATACAATACACTTTTATATAAGATGAGATCAGCTGGAATGCAAAACTGAAGAGGGATTAAACTAAGAGAAGAGTCATAAAAACTAGATTAAAAGTTATGTGAGGAAACATTAAACAGAATAGAACTTTTTAGGACAGAAAAAAAAAAACCCTAAGAAGTTGGAATAAGAGTTTAGTAAAATCGTATGAATGTTTGGTATACAGAGGGTTATGAATAAGCTGATCTCTATTTTTTTACACAAAGAACAAAACAAGACTCGAGGGTATGTTAATATTGTTGGAGAGATTAATTATCTTCGTGGGAAGACTTAAACATTGGCTCCGTCTCTATACATGACTCTAGGTATCCTTTTCTAGCAGTTTTCAGTAGTGAATGCTAGCAAATGCTCTTCCACTGAGTAATAGACACAGCTCCCTTTTCTACAAATGGCAAAGAACAGAAAATACATTTTTATAGAGTGTTAGATGTTTCTATCTCAAAGAAAAATAAATTATAGAATCTCTTCTTTGCATTTGTCATCCCTATATTCCTTAAACAATATCTTAGTTATACATGTAAGAAATAGACAAATATATAAAACAAACATGGTTTCCTCAATAACTCTGTGTATGTATTTTAGAAGCAAAGAGATATGCTCTAGACTCCTGTCAGAATAAACTATGCTTCTGATTTTCTGTGTTTTGAGTCCACATGTTGGTAAAGCGATCGCCTACTATAATCAACCAGCATTCCCACTGTCTTCTGGGATCTACTGCATCATTTGGTCCAGTTTCTATGAACCATCTGAAGAGCTACTGTGTTTTAGTTAGACCCTCAGCTCAAGCTATCCATGCTCAGTTATTCTAAGTAATTATTCGTAGTATATGTGGTTGTTTCCATTCTTGAACTACCTTCTTCTTTTGTTACTTATAACAGAGTCAGCAAACAAGTCTTAATAAGACAAAATTTTATATGGGGATAATTATCCAAACTGGGACACCAGAATCAAGACCAGACCCCACTTCTCATCTCCTGTCCTAATAGCTCAGTCATAACTCTGGAGAGTTTGCAGACCACAGCAGAATCTGAGAATGACTAAGATCTATGTTGTAGCCTACTCTCACACACACATAAATGCATACGCATATACACACCACACATAGACGTGGGCACACACACACATTATCTATCTATCTATCTATCTATCTATCTATCTATCTATCTATCTATCTATCTACACACACACACACAAATGCATACTTCATTGTCCTAACTTACGCAGCTCATGATACCAGGTTCAGAGGTCATATCAGCATGGCCTAAGAAGATTCTGTGTCACAGGAAGTGTGTGTCCTACAGAAGAAAGCATGGCTGGGGCTTCTGAACCAGAAGCACAGTTGGGAAAAATTCACTTCTCACCTCTGCTGAAAAATCAATTCTCTCTTCCCTGTTAAGAATATATTCGTAACACAAGATCTGCAGTCACAAATGTTCCAAACATTTCTTTCTTTTAGGATAATGAAAGAAATACAACTTATCCGAATTTCCAAGCTAGCAGGACATAAACCATATCGGGATTACAAATAATAAGTACAGTCACCATAGTTCAAATAGGAAAGAACCTAGATAGCAAGTTCCTCAAGTTTGTGAAATGTTACTGGTAATTAGTCTTAAAGGTAAAAAACATCTTAAATTATTGCTATTAAAGTATATGCTAATCAATAATTCTAAAAGAATGATTATTTTATATTTTTGTAGCAATAATTATAGCTCAAAATTCTTGTCATGTGAAGAGGCAATCAGAGACAATACAGCCAAAAGTATTTCAGAGATGTGTCAAGAAATTCATTAATACAAACATTGTTATTTTCTGTGATGTTTGTGATATTTGGAAGCTTTTAGCATTCTGTCTTTTGTTGTAATTTCTATGTTGATTCAAAATAAATATTCATTCTCATGAACAAGAAATCATTTATAAATTTGAATTTGTTTTATTAAAGAATGCCTAAATTGCAAAAGTTTGATTCCCATAAATTTAAATGCATTTGAACAGGATTCAGACTTTTTCATATTATACTTGAAGGCAGATATTTTAAAGCTTTTCTCCTAAAATAATCACTTATGGTGTATTTGAGTTAATAAGATACCATTCCACCCCTCCATTTCCTTTTTTTCTAGTTCTAGCACAAAGTTACAGTATTTAACCACTCCCCATGCATGATTATGTTAGTGACATCAAAGCAATTTCCTCTTATATGTCATTTTCTTCTTCTCCTTCTCCTTTCTTATCCTTTTTTTGTTGTTATTGTTAATATTTTTTAAATTAAATGTGCATGGGTGTATTGCCCGTAAGTGTACCCCATGTCCTGCAATGCCTTGTGGAGATCAGAAGAAGGTGAATTCCCCTGGAACTGGAGCTATGGACAGATATTAGCCACGATGTTGCTGCTTGGAATCAAAACCAGGTCCTCTGCAAGAGCAGCCAATGCTCTTAACCACTGAGCCATCTTCCCAGTTCCCTCCTTATCCTTTAAAAAAATAATCTCTCTCTCTCTTTCTCTCTCTCTCTCCCTCCCCCCCAATCTCCCATTCCATGTGTGTGTAACACAACTTCAGTGTTGGCCCTTGCTATCCACCTTATTTGAGACATGGTCTCTTTGTTCACCACTGTGCCTACCAGGCTGGCTGGCCTGGCAGCTTCTAGGGATTCTCCTGTCTCTGTTTCCCATTTCACCATAGGAGCACTAGGATTACAGACAAGCACTACTGAGCCCAGTTTTCACATGGGCTGGGGGGAACTCAGGTCCTTGTGTGACAAGCATTTTAAATACTGAATCACCTCTCCAGCCCATTGCTTTACTTTTCTCTTTTCCTTCCTTCCTTCCTTCCTTCCTTCCTTCCTTCCTTCCTTCCTTCCTTCCTCCTCCTCCTCTTCATCCTCCTCCTTCTCTTCATCCTCCTCCTCCTCTTTTCCATTTCATAAATCTTATAAATTTAGTTTTCATTTTTTAAAAGAAATTGACAAGGAACATAATTGCACTAGGAAGAGAACTTCCAGTTCATTAGTGGTCAATATGCATTTAAGCTGGAACTTCTCTTTCTGTAGTCCCAGGTATCACACAATTAGAACTTCTAATTGAGATTGGTAAAATATTGAAGCCAAACAGTGTTTATGGCTATGGTTGGAAGGAATTTCTTTTTATCAGGGGAAAATTTTGTAGACATAATGTAGTAATAAGCCCAAGGATAGAGTAATAGCTTTTTAGTCACATCTAGACTCTAAATTAGAAATTACTAGGAGTGAGTTGAGCAGAAATGCTTGGTAAGCCCTATGTGAAAACCAGAAACGGACGCACAGCATCAGAGATGCAAATTCAGAGTCAAGAGTTTATGGAACATGAAAGGCTTCCAAGGTAAACTTACCAGTCACTGTCCTGAAAGTGGTAGAACAATTGCTTCAACCCAACATTCCCTATTTTAAAGGACTGGATTTGGCAATTGGCTAGACATAGCAAGGTCAATTGTCACGTAGGAGCAAGTTGCATAGATTACAGAGGAATGAGACCTTAGATGGTTTGAAAATTAGGTAAGGATGACATCTCAAGTAAAGATTCCACTTTTATATAGGTATAACAATGATTCTGTTTTAATACTTAACAAGGCAGGTGGCTTATGTAGAAGATGAAAGATGAGAGGCTTCTGCTTGTAGTCTTCACGATAACATCCCTAACTCAGGCCTCCTTCCATTAACTAATAGCAGCATCTTCTCTTTATCATGCAAATAGTTATTTAAAGCATTCGTTGATATGGGGTGACTTTTAAAAAACAGTTTATTATATTTATAGTCTTGGCCTGCTTTAGAGGTTTCTCCATTTTTCTTTTTCATGAAAGGAACATAGCATGTATCCTGGATATTAGAGCTGCTATTATTAGAAAGAATAATAGCTCCATCATTTAATTTTCCTTACACATTTTATTATATTTGTCCAACCGAGTTCTATTATGTCCCAGAATAATGTGAATATTCATAACCTTTTCCAATCTCAAAATAAACCAGAGACTTAAAGTTTTCCCCAGGTACCTCCAGTCTTGAATTCAAGTATTATTCCTCCTTGTGCTCTCCTCCATTTTGTTCCTTCCAACCATCCAACTTTAAATATTCCTTCAAGTCCCTGAAGGTTTATACACTCAACCATAGGCTGCATTTAAGCAGATTTCACTCAGAGTTAATGAGTTGCATGTGTCTAACTATTACTCATTCTCTAAACAACTGTAAAATAAAGTATGTTTATTTAAATATACAAAATGTCCATCTACGATATCATAAGCAATCATTTTACAGCTGGACTTGTTCTGTTTTCTTCGTCTAGGTAAAAACAGGATGTTTAATGTCTTGATAACATTTTCTTACACTTAAGGAAGATATAGAACTTTTGATTGCCTACCAGTGTTCATATTTGCTGATATGGATAAGCACTTGTCTCCTAAATACGGAGAAGCTTTGACCTACTTTATTTGATTTTTCACATCGTGCATTTTAAAATGCAAGTTCAAGAATTGAAGAATTTTATCATTTCTCCTTAGCCTTCTCTAAAAGAAAGCGAACACCATTTTTTTTAGGAAGGAAAAACAGTGAAAGACTCTTGAGGCCAATTTGGTAAGAAGCATTACTTTTAAAACATTCTAAAATAAGACATATTCAGATTTTTGCAAGGAAAGAAGGAATTTTCTTCAAGTAGTATAAAAAGAAAAAAAAACAGGCATATTCACAATGAATTCTTGGCTTGGTAAGATTTTATAATGCAGTGCCTCTCATTTGTCTGTCTCTCGTAAATCTATTAGATACCAAGGGGCATGAGATGTTGGAAATTGTCTTTTGGAGTTAATTGGGGAGAGAGCTGTGTTTGTCTAGAGGGAAACACTTACTCTTACATGTCAAATTTGGTGGCTGTTGTTAAAGTACTCAACAGACATAGTTACCTGAGCAGATCAACCAACCTTAAACCACAGAAAAGAAAGAAAAAGACGTTACCTTTAGCAGACACAGCTGGGGGACAAATAGGACAGGAAACTGTTGTGCAGCTACCAACATCTTGACCAAAAGGCTGCATGAAAACCTCAAACAGACATTGTTGTCACAAGGAGCTAGAACAAGAAACAGGAGAGCTAGTGGAAGAAATATGATGTCTAGGGCAAGTGCTGAGCATATGATACCCAGAATACTCACATCAATAGGAGGAAGGGTTTGATTCAGAAGAGTAGAGTTCTTGAAGTCATGGAAGGCTAAAAGTCAGAGAAATATGGTTTGGCAAGTGGTCACATGTATTTCTACCATCCATGACAGCATGACTGGCTCAGCATTGTTCATGAAAGAACTTTGGAAGGAATGGCACAGTCCAAACATTAGTTTAGTCCCCAATAGCTTATAGTGCCTACATTATTAAGCACTCATCTATTAATAAATCTTAAGAAGTCTTTGAAAATTCTGGTACAACACACTTCCTGAAATTGTTCCCTGTGCCATCATATCATACAACTGTATTTGCTGAAGGTAACAGCCATTGGCTTACCCATCTGTGGTTTGGTTTTGGTTGATATGCTCAGAAAACTATGTCTGTTGAGTACTTTATCAACAGTTCCCGACCTGACACATAACAGCAGTCTTCTCCAAAAGACTATGTTGGTTCTGAGCAATTGTAAAATTCAAATAAAAACATTTCATGCCCACTTGTCTTGGTTTGCGTTTCCCTGAAAGCAGATCCTGAATACCTTCCAAGCATGCTTCTGTTCACCCCACTGCCGCTCAATGGTAAACACTTCAAAAATATTTTCTGAAAAGCATTATGCAATAGTCTTCAAGTCCTTAAGCCAAGCTACTGGGTTTATAGTCTGAAAATGCCATTTATTAGCCAGGTGACCTTTGAGAAGTTGCTTGCCTGTTTTTATGGCATTCTTATAAAAATGTTGATAATCTAGCTTCTAGAGTTGCTTTAGGTGAATTAACATAAATGTTCTGTTCAGAACAAGGCCCAGTACATGATAAGTGCCCTCACTCTTTTCATGATTCATATTTTTCCTAGTAGCTTCAAAAATTCTTCTTAAGGCAGTGTTTTGGGCAAATATTGTCAATTGGAGTTTACACAGGAAATATAACCAACTTACCTATTCTTTATCCCCAATTAAGTCAGTACATAATGCTACAAAATAAAGGACCACTGTTTCTGTGCCTATATGGCCTTAAAGACTAGTAAAACTTCTCAGAATCTTAGAGGAGAAAGCAACCATAAAAGCCATCTGCCCTAACTCCTAACCTGCTGTGTAAATGTCTTCTGTGGTATGCCCTAGTGTACATATATCTGGGCCTCGGCTTGGTACTCAAAGCTCAATAAACTATTCCATTTTAGTTTTAGACACTGTCTTAGACGGCTTGAACTTACATAAAAAAAAAAAAACACTATAGAGTCAGCAGCTCGAACAACACAAACTTATCACTACACAGTTCTAGAAGTTGGGAAGTCAGAGATGTAGCTACCAGCAGATTTGGTTCTCTGTAAAGGTCTCTTCTTGGCTAGCAGGTGACTTCCACCTCGTTGTGTCTTCAACATGATCTTTCCTTAGTGCATGGGGATTGATACAGAGAGGGAATGAGAACAAAGGACAGGAGATTTCTTCCTCTTCTTGTAAGGTTCCAGAGAAGCCCAGTGAGCCCAAGTATATAAGAACTACCCAAGGTGCTGGGAGATGGAAGAAACAGGCAGATAGGTCCAGGGTTGCAGAGCGCAGTTTGTTGAGGACATCTTAACAGAGCATGGTTAAGGGCAGCACCATCATCAGTAGGCCCTAACCACTTAGGTCAGAAGGAGAGTCTTAGGTAGCAGTCAGTACCAAAGTGACTCTCATCAGAATCAAAGTGACTCTCTTCTAAGCTGTAATGTGCTTGGCTTATCTCAGGCTGACTTCAGGGTATCCAGGCACATTTTGGGAGTGATGTTACCAGGGTCCAGTTGTGAAGCTCCATGCAACACTTTAATAATGTCTGTTTATGGTATGCTGTGAAGCCGTGTAAAGAATATAGATTGGGGTCACTCTGGGACAATCATGGGGGTCATGGCTCAAAACGGTTCAAGTTAGGTCAAACTGAATCCCTACAGCCACCAATTCTATCAGATGATAACCTCATCCTTGTTAACCTAGTTTAACTTTAATTACTTTTTAAAGGCCCCTATTACCAAATACAGTCATGCTGAGAATTAAAGCTTCAGCATCTGATTCAAGGAAAGACACAATTCAGCCCACAGCAGAATTCTTTAGTTTTGTTGAACTGAAATGTGACTCACTTTAAGTTGCAGTTTTCTTAATCAAAAAGCACAAAAATGAAATATCCTTTCATATGTTAGAATTCTAAGAATTGGAAAAAGAATTTTATCTCTTGTTCTCGTCTTCTCTTTGAATAGCTCCAAAATATTTTCACATAGACTTCTTGTCATTCGATAGATACTAGATTCTATTAATTTGTATATTTAAAAATGCATCTATACACCCAAGCTGGAGTTGTGGTCTCCTCCCATGACTCAGAAGCTGTGGTTCCCTCCTGTGAGGCAGAGTTACGGTGCCCCTTTGAGCAGAGATGAACCCCTCTGTTGAACCTGGAACTGTGATTGCCTCCTGTGAATTGGAGCTGAGATTCCCTCCTATGAGCCTGGAGTTGTGGTTCCCATACACACACCCTTGTGAGCTAGAGCTGTGGTCCACTCCTGTGAACAGGAGCTGTGGTCCCCTCATATGACATGGAGCTGTAGTTCCTTCTTGTGAGCTGGAGTTATAGTCTGGTTCTGGGAGTTGGAGCAGTGAGCCCACACCCCCACATGAGCCAGAGTTGTGGTCCCCTCCTGAGTACCATGAGATAGAGTTGTAATCCCATCCTGTGAGCTGGTGTTATGGTCCCCGCACATGAATCTGAAGCTTTGGAGCCCTGTTGTGAGCCACAGTTCCACCTTCCTCTGGTGGAAGACTGATCGTGGAGCAGAGCAGAGCATGGAGGACTTCCTGATGCTGGGCAGTAGTTTCAGTCTTCTCTGACTATATTCCCCACAGTCCCTTCTCCTGAGGTCCCAGATTGTACATGGCAGTGGTTTTGCCTCTTATGCTGGGGAGAGGGGACGCCTTTGGTACTTGCAGATTCTGATCTTGGGAAGATCGATTCTTTGGAACAGACCTCCCACGTACCCTGAGGTCCAGCTGTGGTCCTCATACCATAGTGGTCTGGGTATCCAGGCTTTGACGTCAGACCTCTCCCATTACCAGGCACCAAGAGGTTTCTTGATTATTTTTCTATTACCTCTTTACAGCCCCGGAATGTTTTCACCTATGCCCCAAATGAACTTCAAGAGATAAAAATCACAAGAAAAGAAAAAGCATCTATCAGTGAAAGCAATGTCCTACTGTAACCTGATCAAAATAAAACACAAAGGAATTGATGTCACCCTGTTTGTTTGGGTGATTGGCTTGGTGTTTTGAGCCAGGGTCTCCTTGTAGCCAGGCTGTAGACCAGGCTGGCCTGGGTCTCTGAGAGATCTGCCTGCCTCTGCCTCCTCAGTACTGGGATTAAAAGTGTGCGCCACCAGGCCGGCCCAGTTTGTTGTCATTTTTATCACCATCTTAGCTTTGATTCAGGCTGAAGTCACGTTCATTATGCCAATGATTGGATGGCAGTTTATGGGCAGGTAGCTTGCTGCCTTCCATCTTGCGTTCTCCATGAGCATGAGCTGTACTGAACTGCAGACCATTCTGATGGAGTATTTTGTTACAGTGAGTATTTTTTCTGGATTATCTCCCATCTAAAACATTCACAGACTAGAAACCAAGCTATTTTAGAGTTCTCTTGAGATTTTTGCATTTACATGAAATGGTAATAAGGGTCCGAAAAAGTAGGAAGAGCAACCACAATGAACCAGTTTAAAAAGGTCCACACCGAAGGACAACAGAAAGTAGTTTTCATTTTTTCACAGGACCATGTGGACACAGAGAGTGAACAAGGAACCATGCTTCTTTCTGTGCCTTCAGTAATTGCTTTAACGTGTGACTTGCTGTTTGAGGGACAAATGGCATGGAATAATTTTAACATATGTCAGATACTGTGCCAGACATTTTCACATTCTCTCATTAATCCCCTCAACAGCTCTGTGAGGTAGGTGATGTTAGCCTCACTTCATAGTGAAGTTATGGGACTTGCCTAATTTTACAAGTTAAAGATAAGTCTGGCACTGGCTGCCAAATCCCAAAAGCTTTCTGCAACACCTGATCTAGTAAAACTAGAGTGTGCCAGAGGATAGAGAACCACAGATAAGATATGCCACACCATCTCGAGTGGCACTATTTTGCAGGAACAGCCATAACAAACCGTCTGTTGGCTGAAACAACTGAATTTCCTCATAGGCTAGCACTCCAAGATCAAGGTGTTAGCAGAATGGATTTGTACTGAAATTCTGTCTCTATGGTTTATAAATGGTCTTTGTTCCTTAGAGCCTTCCCGTGAGCTTTCTTCTCATTAATCTCTTCTTCCTTTTTATTTATATTTTTATTTTATTTTATGTGTATGAGTATAGTGCCTACACCTATAAGTGCACCCATGTCATGCAATGCCTGTGGAGTTCAGAAGAGGGTGTCAGATCCCCTGGAACTGGAGTTATGGATGGTTGTTAGCCATGTGGGTGCCAGGAATCAAATTGGGGTCCTCTGCAAGAGCAACCAGTGCTCTTAACTGCTGAGCCATATCTCCAGCCCCAATCTCTTCTTATAAGGACACACATATCACAGGATTTGGACACAGATTAATGATCTATTTAACCTAATTATCTCTTCAAAGACAGTTACATTCTGACTGTCCCTGTCCCCTGGGGGGACAGAAGGATTTCAACATAGGAGTCTCACAGAGACACAATTCAGCCCATGACAACAGATAATTTTATAATAACCAGTGAAGTATATAAGATATAATACATAATATCCTAGACTCCAGGTACAGATTGCTGGTGGAATCTTAATTCTGTCATTTATTAGATGAGTTTACTTGGGTAGGTTTCTGACCTGTCTGTAATTCAGTCTCCCAGTCTTTAAAATGAAGATCATAATCTTTTATAAGTTGTGTAGGGAGATTAAATGAGTCGATACATGTCAAGCCTGTATCTGAAGTGTAATAAATGATATCACTTTTATAAAATCAAATTTCCTTAATTTTTATTTATCTATGTTTGAGGTCTGCCATATGATGTTTTTCAGCACATACTGAAATGATTATGTATCATCTCACAAAATTACCTTTTTATGATAAGCATAGCTAAAGTCTATTCTCTTAGCACATTTCTTCCATACAGCAATATCATTAGCTATATTCTGAAGCTCTAAGTTAGAGCACAGGACTGACTCCTATGACAACAATTGCAAGCTATTTGATCTGCACCTCTCCATTTCCTTTCCACACTTCTATTGTGTTTCCATGTACTCTACTCTTCTATTATAAAGATTCCATGTATAAATGAGATTGTAAAATATTAATCTTTCTCCATTTCACTAAGCATAATATCCTCAGGTTTACCTATGATGTCATGAAAAGCAGAATCTCTTTCAAAAGGTTGGATTAACAGTGTACACACACACACACACACACACACACACACACACATTGGCTCAATCCTGGGGATGGTACTTTGGATAGCTTTAGTTGTCAACTTGACACACCTGGGTAGAGGGAGTCTCAGTTGGTGAACTGCCTCCATTGGACTGGCCTGTGGTCATGTCTGTGGGGCATTTCCTTGGTTATTGAGTGATGTGGGAGGGATCAGCACATTGTGGGTGGTGCCACCCCTGGGCAGGTGGACCTATGTTTTATAAGAAAGCAGGTTGATCAGGGGCCAGAGGAACAAGCCAGTAAGCAGCGTTCCTCCATGACCTGTGCTTCAGCTCCTACCTCCAGGTTCCTGCACTGAGTTCCTACCTTGGGCTCCCTGATGAACTGTGACCCAGAAGATATAAGTCAAATAAACCCTTTCCTCCCCAAATTGGTACTGGTCAGAGTATTTTGTCACAGCAATGAAGAAACAAACTAGAACAGTCCTCTTGGCTACACCTTGCCCTGGCAAATGACAAAGGAACTAGCACACACAGGCACAAGAGATCACATGACCACCCAGAAGCACAGAAATACTGAGGCCAACTTCACACTGTTATAAAAACATTCTTGCAGGAACTAACCAGAGTCCTACAAGAAACATCTCAATCCCTTCTGAAGCAAGGCCCCACTGACCCAAAAGCCTCTTGCTAGGCCCTATGGTTTCCCAACTCCACCACTGTGGAGCCCAGGCCTTTTGATGGGGACAGACAACATCCAAACTATAACCTATAGCAAAGATTCTTCTTACAGGAATTTTTAACAATCACAAATATTCTCCTCCACTGGAGAGTAGGGACAAAAGTCTGAGAACCATTTTTTCCGTTGCTCCATGCCAGTTAGGTTTCTTAGGTACTCTCTGGTAATCTCTACCTGCTGGCATTCAAGGTCTGTGAAATACCCTTATGCTGTATGTACACTGGACCTATTGACTCACTTCTGACGAATAAAATATAGCACAAGTGGTGGGAAGGCACTTCTAAAATGAGGTTATAAAACCCCGTGACTTCCGTCTTGCTGGCTTTCTCACTTTATCTCTGGTTCTGTCTTTCCCCATCTGGCTGTTTCTGCCTGCTCCTTCTGATGAATGAAGCAAGGCATCCTTCTGGGAGCTTCTCTGTGAATAGGCCTATGTTCCAAGATGCAAAGGGAAACTCAAATAACTTAGGTCTCTCAGTGCAGCAGCCTGTAAGTTGCTGAGTCCTATCAGCATCCCTCTGATTAAGCTTGAGAGCAGGTCCTTCTCCACTCATTTCAATGAATGGCGCTCCAGCAGGTACCTTGATAGCGGCTTGTAAGAGATCTTAAATCAGAAAACCCAAGCACACTGTGCCCAGATACCTGGACTATAGATATTATAAGAAAATTTTGTTGTTTCAAGCCACCAAGTTTTGAGATAATTTGTTATGCAACAGTGTCTAACCAATGGACTCTTCTGAAAATGGAAAATGATGTAGAAGTAAATGGGACCATTGTGATTCAAGTGGAAAATGAGATTCATGAGAACGCAGTCGAAGGACACCAAGTGTGGAGGACAAGACGGGACCTGCCATCAGAAGATCCCAACTATTTTCCAAGAATCATCTCCTCAAGCAGTTTCTCCCCATCAGCATGTCTGGAAGCAACATTTAATAGCTAGCTTGAATACTGTTGGTTTGCACTAGTTGCTTTGCAAAGCACTTAAATGGTCTGGCCTGCTTCAACCCATCTACTCCCACTGTTTTCATTATTAATGAGGCATACAGCCTTTCTTATCTGGGAAATGACCAATAGATCATGGGTTAATCTCATATTTAACCTCAGATTAGTATACTTGACAATGTTGATGTCATGATAGCCACAACAGCTGGTTATAGATTTCTGAAATCTAGGTGGGGGAACAAATGGATGCCTTGTGCTATTATTTCTCACCAAATGATGATCATCACTCACTCCTAGAGTTCTATCAAAAGAGATTCTGAAATTAGGCCACACTTGATTTAATACTCCTGGGAGGCTTCTGTTTGATCAAGTAAATTGCAAACCATTTCCTGTATTCACGAGTGAATGTTATATCCCACTGGTCAACGAATACCAATATCAAAGAATCAAACAACCCTGAGAGTTGTTGTTCATGGACTGAAACAATCAAGCACTTAGATTCTTAAACAATACTTGTATTTCTAGCTGAGTTCTTTTGAGCAAGTCACTGTTCCTGCAGACAGTACGAAGGCTCTGCAATGCAGTGCCTGGAAACATCTATTCCA
The DNA here is from genome assembly GCF_000622305.1 of Nannospalax galili. Lineage (NCBI taxonomy): Eukaryota > Metazoa > Chordata > Mammalia > Rodentia > Spalacidae > Nannospalax > Nannospalax galili. The sequence continues at coordinate 1,609,676 of NW_008337073.1, read as the reverse complement.
TTTTTTTCCCTCTGAATTTGCTTTCTGATTTGTAAGGGTCCATGGTAACATGACTTCATGATTATTTTTGAATGTTCACTTATTCATTTGTTTATTCACATTCATCAAATACTTACTCATATCTCCTGTATACCAAGTTCCATGCCAGGTCTTTCCATTGAAAAAAACAAAACTAAACTAAAAACAGCTTGAATTAAAACAGACTCAGCTTTGCTATCATAATAACAAGTTCAAACTCAAAGACTCATCTGAGCAGAAGTCAATATTTTGTCCTCAGTCTGTGAAGTCCTTACAGTTCTTGCATGGTAGCTCAGGTTTCCACATTTGTTTAGAAGAGGAAGAACAGCCTCATACCAGCAACTAAATGGCTATATCAGAAGGAAACCAAGTTCTTCTCTCTGCATGCTTATATATCATGCCTCAAGTAGGCATCCCAAGCCTTTCCATTAGGGTGATAATCAGGAACCAAACTCTCTGGTGTATGATACACAGGCTTTGCCTTCTATTCACACCTTCTTGTTTTTTGTTTTGTTTTGTTTTTTTAGCCTGTGTAATCTTGTCATGGGAGTTTGTATGATGTCTGTAAGGCTTTAAAATTAGTAAATGTATCTTAGTAACTTTCATTGTTGTTTTCATGGACAACTAAGGGACAGGGACACTGTTAGACGTAAGCCACCTCAAAATTCTGAGCATACTTTGGTCCTTCCTTCTGTCTTCCAGGTAAGAAGGCCTGATTATTCTTTGAGGATGAGAATCGAACAAAGAAAAACAGGAATAAAACAAAATTTGTCATTGATAGTTACCTTGAAGCTTTCCATTGAAAAGGAAGTATATTTACTTACATAATTTTTTGTCTGTTTGATAATTATGTGTCCTTCCTGTGTGATATGTACTAGAATTGAAATCCAAATGATCCAAATAGACAATGTTCAAAGAGTATAATAAGGGAGTTTGTTATGCAAATGGTAATTATATTGCACTGTGGTAAAAGTTCTGCTAGGGAGCTGTACAGACCTCTGGGAGCACATTACTGGGCAGACCCCATGGATGAGGGAAGGCCCTGGAGAAAATAATATCCAAGAAAAGCCCAGATAGATGCACAAGAGCAAGCTAGGCAAAAGCAGCTGAGGAGCAGTGACTATTTCAGAAGAGCAAAAGAGAGAGATTTGACATGTTCATGGAGCTGCAGGAAACCAGAACATTGATTCCAGGCAGGGGAGTTTGGAGAGATGAGATTAGAAAGGTGAGGAGCCAGGTCCCGAAGGACCTTGTCAGATGTGAACACAAGTTTAGACTTTGTCCTGAAAGCAGTGGGAAGTCATTGAAAGGCTTCAGGCAGGAAAGAGTGATATGATAGACACTTCAGATTCGAAGTAGCAACTGCCCTTTACAAAAGCCTAACAGTTGTTATGCTGGCAAAGGAGCCTATCTGATGCCAGCTTGCAGCAGTCCTGGCCTGGCTGGCTTCCCTAGTAGAATGATTTATGAGCAAGTAGGTTGGGGATTTGTGTGTTTGGTACAATTAGGAACATAAGAAGAGCCCATAACACAAACCTATTTTTTTTTTCTACTCTCGGCTATAAACACTGAAAGCCAGCTCTTTATTCCTTCACTTTTTCATTTATCCATTCATCAAGTGTGCACCAAGCACTTGCTATGTAAATAGGACAGAGCTGTACAGTAAAGAAAAACAGATAAGGATGCATTCTGGTAGTCCAAAAGCCAAAGATCTCATAGGGAAGATAAGATGGGTTTAATAGTATTGTGTGTGAGAGGAGAATAAAGCCACAGAAACCCAAAGGAAGACGCGAGTCTTTCAGGCTGGGGAGTCCAGGGAAGGCTTTGTATAGGAAAGGCTACCATGGCTGGCCATTAAAAGATGAGTAAGGTTTTCTCAGCTCTGAGAGGCCTTTCAGCTGTTTGGGATAGAAACTTAGTTCAAATGAATTTAAACAAGAACACATTTATTGGCTCACACACTGGGAAATTCAAAGATATAGATGATTATAAGCCTACCTGCATCTAAGGACTTGATGTTAGAATGCATTAGAATTTTTTTCTTCCACTCCTAGAAGAGCTTCTTTCTGGTAGACAAGATGGCGTGTGCAGCAAACCCAGTGTGTTAGTGTCCTGGGGTTGCCGTAGCACATCACCACAAAGAAAGTGGCTTAAAATAATAGAAATGTGTTCTCCTATAAGGCCAGAAGTCTAAAATCAAAGTGTTAATCATGTTGGTTCCTTCTGTAGCCTCTGAGAAAGAATCTGTTGTGTGACTGGAAAGCTTTGGCACTTCATCATTTAAATAAGTTCATCTCCATCTCTAAACTGCTGTTGCCTTCTCTGTGTCTATATCTAAAGGGACTCTCTTTTTCTAAAATATAGACACTAACCACGGGACATAGGACTCATCTAAAATCTAAGATGATCTTTCTTAAGTCAAATCAATTATATCTGAAAAAATCCTATTGCATATTGTGAGGGTCCAGATGGTCATGAATATTGAGAAGGTGCTCTTCAACTTTTTGTACCCCAACAGGGCCATTCCCCTCCACTGTCTGTGACACAGAAGTCTCACTGTGGTCAACCTAGAGCCACTCGTTCCAGTTCTGTTGGGAAATGGGAGGCCTGGAGTCCAGTCTTTACAGCACCCCATGGGTTCATCTATCAGAAGATGGAAGGGATGGTAGGATTCTGGGACAAAGTAGAAGTAGAAGAAGCTTTGGTGGTGACACAGAAAGGTCTCTGAAATCCTGATACTTCAGAACTGAATGGGCTCTGGAGTCTGTTGCTCTCCATGCCCTTCCATAGTCAAGGAAACAGAAGCATTGGCAGGAAGTGATTAGGGGATCCCTCACAATCAGTGAGGGGCATTCTGTTGGTGGCCTTGGCCTGCACATGGATGTAGACTCTACCTAGAGAGAGAGAGCTAAAAGAACAGAGGCTCTAAGCAAGAGATAAATATGGATCTCCAAAAACACATTCCATATTAACCCCACAGCTATCCATACTTTAGTTGACACGAGCATTTTAACCTACACAGCTGAAAGTCACACCACAAATTTTCAGAGATTTCTCTGGAGATCTATGTTTGGTCATGTTCATAACCATCATCTATGATATTATAAAAATGAGACTAGCATAGATCTTCAGTTTCCTGAGTGCTGGGATTACAGGTGTGCATCATCACACACAACAACATAGGATTCTTTTTTAGAGTAGAGCTAATTCAATTTTCAACTCAAAGGGCTGTATTCTTTTTCTGTCCTTTCTATTTGTTTGGCATTTGTGAAGCTATTATTTTTATTAAATTGTAGTCACAGTAGCAAGTAATTTCATTTTGTTTCATTTAGTTTTTGGCCTGTATAGTTGGCAGCTGAAAGTATTGGCAGCCCCATATTGATTTTCCATGTTTTTGGAAAGGGAAGAGATTTTACTCATTCATGGCATCCAAAGGCCTGGGATGCTTACCATCAAACAGTCTTTTTTTTTTTTTGTCAACATTGGAGATTTAACTGAGGAGCTCATACATGTTCTACCACTGAGCTACATCTAATACCCGCTTAGGTCAGCCATTTCCTCCATCTCATTAGATGAGATAGGCAACCTCAGTGAGAACTCACAAAAGACTTCTCTGAACACTATCTTCTTAAGCAAAAGTGGCCTTGCTATTGAATGGACTTTTATTTTGTTTGACTTGTTTTAAGGAAACTCCGTTCTGCTGAGGACAAGACGGAGTTTGTTAGTTGAAATACTGGTTGCTAAAGGACACGATAATCCAAAATAAAGTGAATGGCTCCTCCTTAACACCTGTGGCTTAGGGACCTCACTATCATTATTCCACGTGTTCAAAAACATAAGACCCACTTGTTAGTCAAAGCAGTTGATCTAGTTGAAAGCCTCTAATTTATCTGAAAATGCTTAGAATTCTTTCAAACAGAAAAATTAGCCGGGCATTCTTCAGAGTAATTGACCTGTGGATTTGAATTTGATTTGTTTATCCACAACAGCTATTTACCAAGTTAGCAATAAACTTGCTTCAGCCAAAACTCATGGTTAGTGACATCTGAGCTGTACACCATGTACATTCCATGTATACCATGTACATTCCAAGGGCAGGTGGCCCACTCCATCCAAGCCATTCCCATTAGAATAAATATTTGGAAGTAGGGATGTTGTAGCAAAGGTTGTCTTAAGGAAAACTCAGACAGAAACACCTTTCTTGGGTTTTAGGACAAGTTATCTTTGTCTAAACAGGAAGCAAACATATTTAAAAGAAATCTACTTGTCCTCGATTCATGTTCAATGCAGGTTAATTTTTAGCTGATACTATTGAATCATTTTCTCCAGAATCCCCCAACCTCTTCAGGGTTTGATCAGTTCCTGAAGAATGAAGTATTGAAATCCAGCAAAGGAAAGAAATGAGAATAACGGAGTAAATCAATGCTTCGCCCTCCACTCCTTAGGACGAAACAGTAAGAATCCCCTGCGCATTTCTCATTTCATCACTGGTTCAGGCTTTGATTGTCTGAGATGTCTATTTACAGAGACATTTTTTAGAAAGTCACAATTTTAGCAATAGCTACTCTGTGAAAATTATTCTTGTCTTAGGACCTAGGGACAGAGCGGTAATCAAAATGGATTTAAAGGAAGGGGAGTTCTGGAAACTCATTTTAGCTTAGTGTTAAGGAGATTATTGGTATCCTGGGGGTCCTTGGGTGTCTTGTTGGTTTCAAAAGAGCTGAACAAATTTTAGGCTCCTATTTCCGAAGAAAAGCTGTCCAACTGTCTGATGAGGGCTTGCTCCAAGCTGAACATCTTAAAGAACAGAAATAAATACAACATGGATGTTTCCTCCCAGGGCACATTTACCCAAGGAAGGAAAGTAGACCAGGAAATTTCATCACAAAGAATGGCTGTGTACCCTGGAATCTAAAGGATGCTCCTTGGGCATGGGAAAATAAAACCCCATTAACTAACCATGTCAATTTCCCATTAACAAAATTTACACCTACTCATATGAATGATTAGTATTGATTATTGGTTACTAATGCCCAATTCCAGCATAGGTTTAGTGCCTACTCTTTTAAAAAATATTTTAATTATTATTCTTATTTTATGTGTTTGAGTGTATTGCCTGCACATGTATAAGTGCACCCGTGTCATGCAATGCCCACGGAGATCAGAAGAAGGCGTTGGATCCCCTGGAACTGGAGCTAGAATGGTTGTTAGCTGCCATGTGAGTGCTGGGAATTGAAACCAGGTCCTCTGTAAGAGCATCCAGTGCTTTTAACTGCTGAGCCAAGTCTCCAGTCCTTAGTGTCTACTCTTATAACCATCACTGGGTTGGAACTACAGAAAGGCAACAGAGCTCATATACTCCATAAAGTTGCTCAGGGAGGAAAGCTGGTAAAGAAAAAGAAGGTAGAGCCATGCTGTCAGTAAACCTTTAAGAAACTCATGGGGTGGTAGAAAAGTTTTTCATCCTTCTGACTTCTCACTGGAGGCCTGGTTCTTACATAGTGAAAACAACAGCCCCAGATATTACATACTTATTATGTGCCAGATTCTGCTCTAAAGGGCTCTGGCTACATCGTCTTGTCTATAAGCCTGTGATACAACACAATGGTGTCTTTCTAGGTTCACAGATGAGGAAGCCTTAAAGAGTGGTTAAATGATTTTCATGAAGCTATATTGCTAGTAAGTAGAGGGGCTAATATTCATGGTCAGCTAGCTGAAACTAGATCCTTTATAAGTAACCAGTGTTCTATATATATGAGAGATTACTATGTTGGAACTATGGCTCAGCAGGCAGAGCAGATAAACTACTGAGTTGGTTCCTTGAGACCAGCCTAAGCACAACAAGAATTTCAAGTCAGAGTTCATCATCCAGAAATGTCACAGAGGAAGATGATCATCAGATAAGCCAGACTAGCAGAGTTGGGCTCTGTAAGCTAGATATACATAAGAGCCAAAATCAGTGGCCCAGGGACTAGAGAGATGGCTCAGCAGTTAAGAGCACCGGCTGCTCTTGTTGATGACCAGGGTTCAGTTCCCAGCACCCACAGAGGAGCTAACGACCTTCTGTAACTCTAGTTCCAGGGCATCTGATACCCTCTTCTGGCCACTGCAGACATTGCACAATATGGTACACTTACATACATGCAGGCAAAACATTCATATACATAAAATAAAAATAAATAAAATTAAAAAAAATATTACAAGGATAGAGGGAGGGTCTGAAGAGTTACTGAGGTATCTTTGGGATGAATAAATATAGGCTCGTTGCTAGATCAGATCATAGAAGCAGAAACTAAGTAGTCCTATAAATAGGTGAATGATGAACAAAATGAACACATGAGTGACCTAGATGTGATTGTGTATTTGTCAAGTTTTATTTGGTTGAAAAGTGAAAAGAACAAAACATAAACCATCTAAGATAAACAAGTAAATGTATTACCTCATGGTTAGGTTAGCTTCAGGCATGGTTGGATCCAGCTGATCAAAATCCATCTCCTTATCATTAGGATGAGCTTTTCTCTGTTTATTTTTGATATTTTATTTATTGTTTTTATTTTCTGTGTATGAGTATATTGCCTGCATGTATGTTAGTGCACTCATGTTATGCAATGTCCACGTAAGTTAGAAGAGAGTGTCAGAGCCCCTGGGACTGGAGTTATGAACAGTTATTAGCCACCATGTGGGTGCTGGGAACTGAACCTGGGTCTTCTGCAAGAATAGGCAGTGCTCTTAACCACTAAGCCATCTCTCCAGACCCTCTTTGCTTATTTCATGCTCAGTCAGCCTTTCTTCATATAGTAGCCTTTGGGAGCAGAGCAAACACAGTAGAAAGAAGGCTTTTGGTCTCTAATAGTTTATTAATAATTCAATAAATATTGAATTAATCTCCATGTAGCAGCACAGGGATATAACGCTAAAAGAATGGAGGCTACATATACTAAGGAAAAGACAGTAAATAGCAGAAAATATAAAAATTATATAGGGATAATAGTGATATATAGAATATAGTAATAATACTGGTAACTGCTAGGAAGAAAAGTTAAGTGAGGCAAGGGAAATAAAGACGCAATTTTAGATAAGGTGGTTAGGAATATCATAGTAGGCATCTGAGTGAAGTGAGTAACCCAAGTGGACTCACAAAGCAAGTGCTCCAGGGGGATGGAAGAATTAACAGTAATCCAGGCTCTTCCATGAGAGAACTCAGATCTTAAATACTATTTGTGACTTTACCTTAGGAGACGTGAATAAATGTCTAAGTACCCCAGATAAGATACCAATAACAGGCCAAAGAACTGATCCCACTCAAGTCTAGCTTAGTGAACCAATGTGTTTTATTTTGGGAGGGGCTCCGACCCCAGCACAAGTAATGACTCACATTCTAAAGCTGTATCTCTGGAGCTTCCTGCATAACTTGCTGGCAGTTGAGCCTGTCAGAGCTGGTTGAAAAGTCTCTCCTCCACAGCAATCAGCACTACTTATATAACCTTGAGAAGGGGCCTTGGGAATCTTAGAAGTTTCTTGAGCTAAGACTTGTAATTTTCATTTATTTCCTGAGTTTTAAAGATCCAACCCCTAAGGAGAAGAAAAGACTATACAACAGATACTATGTTGCATAAAAAAAGATAAATAATACTTGGACCCTGTGCTCAAGGAATTACTAATCAACATGGGAGATTGGGTACTTTTATATAATGTAAATAATCTAGGCTGACTAGCGTTGCAATGCACCTGACAATGAACTTTACTAACAAATACTGTTGCTTCTGCAGTCCTAAGCCAGACACCTTCCAGAGGCTCCAGGAGACCATGTTGGCCACTCACCCTATTTGATTGAATAAGTAGGAGATAAATAATGCTGAACTCAATGGAATTCTTTTCACTATGACCATACTGGAAAGGAACAGAGTAACCAGCACCTTAGGGCCCTTCTGAGGTGCTAACAAGAGCTTTGGTGTTACATAGGGAAGATCCAGGGACATGAGTTGTCATGCAGTCTTGGTCAAGACATGGTTGATCATCATCCTGGAACTGGTTGTACAGTCTTGTCACAATAAGAAAGCTTCTGCTGCTTGGCAGAAAATTTCAACGCTTGTCACAATATATTCAGTTCTCCTATCTACTGCTGAGCAGAAATCTGATCTTAAGTTCGAGGTGACAGAAGGAGACAGATGAGATAGAAAAGTAGAGATGTCGGACTTTTATTCTCATTTTAGTTACTCATTGATATATGCTGGCTCCAGAGAAAAGCCTGCAAGCAGAGGCAGTAAATCCTGTGACACACAGACGAAAGACTGCAATGATCAAAGAAGGCCTTGTTGACCATCAAAGTTGAACTCCCTAGCCTTAAAAATAGAGAATTCTGATCATTACGGAAAATAAACAAAATTATGATTGCAATTTCAGTATCTGAGCCTTCCATGGTAAAACTTGTTGAGAACAGCAGGTGATATTTAGATCTGAATATTGGTACAATGGCCCATAACACTGGTACGATGAATTTGAAATCCACCAAGAACAAATGGACAAATAAGATTTGCCTCACAAAGGTTAATCTGCCACTTGAATACTGTCAGTTGCTGGGAATAAAGGGACATTTACTAAGAGTTTTCAACCATGATCACTAATCAAGCTCACAGGTCCTTCCTGACTTGTGCTATCTCTTTCTCTCTGTGTGTGTCTGTCTCTTTCTTATACACTAAAAAAAGATTTATCTTTAAACTTAGACTTAATTCACAGTTTCACAATTAATTAAACATCAGCCTAATCATTATAACCACAAAGCATTTAGACTGATGTTAGGAAAATGACGGGGAAATGAATAATGCTTCGAAAGTCCATTTCAAATTAGTTATTTGATTAATGAATATTCCACAAGGGCATTTGGGAGCTGACCTCGGTTGATGACTTAAAGAAAGACATGTCTGTTTAGACAATGGGAAGACAAAGCAAGTTCGAGTTATCTCTGTGTGTACCTTGTGTAGCATTACAAGGATTAATCCATACGAGGTATATTACTTTTCCTGTGGTTTTTTAGAGATAACGCAGAATGGGAAGATCAATAAATAAAGTTTGGCATTTCAAAGATGCTGCTCAATGATAAATGGGGCCACATGCACCCCACATCGCCACGCTCTGCCCACCAGAGGCTTAGGAAAGAAAGCAGGGTTTGCTCCAGATAAGGCTTGCAGCAGGGCAGGTTGTGTGCCTCATAAACTCTCTATAATCCCTCCTAACACCTGAACTTTCGATCACTTAGATGTAGAAGAAGAAATTGGGTTGTCACCAGCTTCCTGGATATTGAAAGAAAGAAAGAAAGAAAGAAAGAAAGAAAGAAAGAAAGAAAGAAAGAAAGAGACAGCTTACTCCATTTTGTGGTTGGAAGGAACTGTTTCTCAGCAGATTGGTGATCAAAAGTGAATATTGCAAAAGGAAATCAAACATAGGTCAAAGACTTGGACTGTGACACCCAATAAGAAAAGGAGGAAGAGGAGGAGGAGGGGGAGGAGGGGGAGGAGGAGAAGGGGGAGGAGGGGCGAGGTGCTAAGTCACAACCACAGCCCTCCCCAGTGAGAAATACTCTCACAGACACCTTCACAATCCCAGACAATTAAGATATTTTTCATTCTTAATTCTGTTAACTCTTCTAAGAGTCAAAGCTGAATCAAATATGGGCATCACCAGGGTCCCAAAAGCACTGGAGTTGTTTCAATAGGAAGCAAATGCAAGAGAAGTTATCCTGAGTTGTTTTTTGTTGTTGTTGTTGTTGTTGTTGTTGTTGTTGTTGTTTTGATTTCTCTTAAACTATGGAAGTAACTCTCAAAAGCAGGGCTTATGTTCATTCCAGAGTCTGCTGGAGCTAAATTAATTCTTGGAAGCAAGTTGAGAACATGAACTCCTATGGGGCCCCTGGGGTTCATTGGAAGCCCAGCACAGAGCATAAGGCAGAGTCTCTTACTGTTTTGCACAGGGAGAGTCTGGGAGGGTCCAACCTTTGGTCTCCACTTCCTTCCTAATGTATAAAGGATGAGTAAACATTTTCTAAAGCTATCTATTAAGCAGCTTTAAACAAATGTGACTGGTAAGGAAGAAAGAACAAATAGTTCCTTAGAAACAAGAGACTTGACAGCAGGGTTCAACTTCAAGACTCCATTTGGGATCCTAATAGAAACTATAAGATTCCGAGCCAAGTATGGTGGCTCATGCCTGTGATCTTGACACTTAGTTGGCTGAGGCCAGCCTGGACTACATAGCAAAACCCAGTCTTGAGAAGTGTTGGGATTCTGGACCAAGCTGTGGTTTGACTCTGACAACCGCACATTTCGGGCAAGTCATTTACTTTTCTTCATCTGAAAATGTAGCAGCGTTTTCAGCTCAGAATTTCTTTTTCAAAACTTTTTTTTTTTTCATCACTAGAAACATAGCACAGTTGGTAGGCGGGTATTTGCTCAGCATGCACAAAGCCGCAGCAACACATAAACCATACGTGTTACAGCATGTAATTCCAGCATTGGGAAGGTGGAGGCAGGAAGATCAGAAGTTTTAGGTCATCCTTGGCTACACAGCAAGCTCAAAGCTACACTGACTACATGAGTCTCTGTATCCAAACAAACTAAAAGGGCTCGGGAGAGGCTGGCGCAATGGCTCAGCAGTTAAGAGCACTTACTGTGCTTGCAGAGGAGCCGAGTTTGGTTCCCAGCACAGTTGAACTGCTTTTAACTACAGGGGATCCAATTCCCTCTTCTGGTCTCCTCAAGCATTGCACTCAGGTGTACAAACCACATTTTAGGATACATATATACACATAATTAAAAATAGGATAAAATCTCAACAACACTCAGACCTTTTTTCTCTTAGGTTATTCTTTGGTATGGGTGAAAAAGGAATGGTTATGGCGCTGGTATCATTTAGTTATTGTCATGAGACCATTTAGGAAGATAATTTCTAGCCTTCTCAGCAGTTGCTGCTTTAGACTTAGAACTTCGTTTTCCAATGCATTTTCACACAGATCGACCAACCGAGAGTTACTGATTCCAACCACTACATTCACTCTTCAAAACCACTTGAGACTCATGTTCCATGTATCGTGGTCCCTGGTGACTTTGGAATTTAGGGGCATGTGATACTATGGCCCATATAATATTTTTGTTCACATATTTTTGTTCCACATACTTACACATGAAGGTTCTTGCCTGATGTGGTCAAGAATCGTCTTATGATAACTATTTCCCAAGTATCCATCCTCCAATACATCATTTAAAGTCTGGTGAGAAAACTGGCTGTCCTCCCCTTTCAGTCCCCAAACACATTCTCTATTTGGCTTTCTTCTCTTTGTTGATGCAGCATCTGAGGTTTGCTTGGGACAGCAGGTACATCTTGCTTTCTTCTCTCTTTCTCTCTCTTCTCACAAATGGAGAGAAACATCCTTGCCCTTGGAATCAATTCAAAATTGAGACCAGAGGATTTTAGGTCTAGTACCTCTCTGTGGGTCACATACTTCCTCAGTGTATCTTGTGTGTGTGGGGGGGGGTCCAGGTGTACCTGTGTGTGCCTATGCACATATCTATGTGTGCATGTGGAGACTAGATGTCAATCTCAGGTGTCATTCCTCAGCAGCATCAACCTTTGGGGTGTCTCTCTGGTCTGGCACTCAGCAGTTCAGCTGACCAGGCTGACCAGCGAATTCCAGGGTCCTGCCTGTCTCCGCCTCCTCAGTGTTGAGATTACAAGCACATTAGACCACATCATCTGCCTTTTTACGTCAGTACTGGGGATTGAACTCAGCTCTTCACACTTGTGCAGCAAGCACTTTACCAGTGAGTCATCTCCCCATCCCGCACAACACACCTTTGATTTGGACATTGAGCCCTTCTCTAGTTACTGATTTTATACCTTTGCCCCAGCAACAAGAAGCTGATTCACACTCCTTATGTTGTATCTTCTTGGAAGACCCTACTGCTGAAAGCAATGGCATCCTTTTCCTTGAACTGACTCTCAAGACTGCCAGCCTAATGTTCCCTGAAACGTTTCTCTGATGCCCTTGCTCAGTGTGAAAAAAAAAAAAAAAAAAAACTTAAATCTTGTCCTGTCCTGGCTCAGGTTGCATCTGTTCAGGATTATTTCTAAGGACAGCTGGCTGAGGTCTGATTCCAGAGGACTGCCCCTGCTTTTATTTGTAGCTGGCTTTACACTTCCAGTTTTGACTGATCTTTGAGTTGGTTTATTTATTTATTTTTCTTTCTTTCTTACATTGATTTTTAAAGTTAACATACAGTCTAATGGGTTTCATTATGACATTTGCATGCATACTTTGTTGAGTTCATGTATTGACTTTAGTCTAACTCAGAACTGACAGAGTATCCTAACTAACGGACTTTCATATCCTAGCTGATTCCTTCCTTATTGGCAAGGATTACAATTTTAGCGAAGTATCGCACTCTCATTGGTAAACCGTGATAAGCAGTTTTACTTATTTCTAGAGAAAATGACCAACATGTAAAGTCTTCTGGGTACTGTTTATTGCTAACCACCATCATCCTCCAGGTATCCAGGGACCCAGCTTTAACAATGAAAATCTGGACTATGGCGATCCCAGATCAGATTCCTATAACTGTCATTGCTGTACTTTTAAATGAGTCATCATGGTATCCTCTATTTCATGACGGAGGAATTCTCCCCTTATCTGTAAGCTCACTGCTTCTTCCAGTAAAGCCAGCTCCAGTCCAGCCTTCTCTACGTACAAATAAAGGCAGAAAATGAATGGAGTGAAGCTCAACACAGGGCAGCTTTCCTGTTGCTCAGGAACGTTAGTATTGCCTGTCTTTTTCTTTTTCCACTTATCCCATTCTTTGCCATCTTTTCCTTTTTGTAGCTGGTGCTACCATCTCATTAGGATCCCAGTAGGAGTCAGCCTTCACAGAGCAGGGATGCTAAAGCTGTCCTTGTGGAAACCTGTTCCCCTGCTTGGTTTTTCATGGCAGAAACCTGTGGTTATATTTGCTACCCTTTATCACCTGGCTTTCATGAATGGAAGGGCATTTGAGAAGCAAATGTAACAGGAATCTAAAAAGACCCGGGGAAAGTGTACTTGAGGACTGGATCTCCAGCAGAGTAGAGGTGTATGAGAGAGGAGTTGCAATCTTTATTCAGAAATGGACCCGATTCAGAAGGCTTTTAGTGCAGTGAAATCACACACTTGAAAATCGTCAGACATGATTTTTTACAGTGAACTACCATTGTGGAGCCCCATTTGAAGACTCTAAACCTATTTTCCCCATGCTGTAAAGCTCAAAATCAGGGCTATTGTGAGTGTATCATGTATTCCCCACCCCTTTCTCTAAAGCAAAAGGTAGATTTGCACATACACATAGAATCCACATGAAGAAATCTTAAGATTTGGCATATGGAAGATACTAAATTTGACCCATGGAGCAACACCTTCCAACAGGAGAGAGGGAGAGAAGCCTTGCTGGCTAGTGCCTTTGAGGCAAACCTGCATGTCAGATACTGGTACTGTGGGTGATTGTCGACAGGAATCTGAGTTGTGTCATTTCAGATCCATTTTTCTTGAACTATCCAGAGTCTGGTTTTCCATGAGGATATAAAGAGAATGATACAGCCTCTTGCTCCCCTAGAGCTCTCTGTTGTGAGTATTGCTGTTTTATAGGGTGCTACTTGTCTATTCATAGTAATTCCAGTAGTAATTCCATTTTTCCTTCGACAGGATGGAGTCGAGGAGGAGTGGAGGCTGCATGTGGAAATGAGGGGCCATGGATACACCTTATCTTTGTGGGCTATCTTCAAGTCTTCATTATTGTTCTCTGAAGTGTCTATGACCCTCTCTGAACAGAAAGCATATATAGACAACCTCTTAATGCCCAAGACAGTTTCTCCTACCTCTGAAGGAACCTCTTTGGGCACACTGAAACATGGAGAGCAAAAGCTTTCCTAATTATCTGAAAATGCAGGTGAGTGGCTTTGCTGAAGGATACTCTCTCTGTAAACCGGCTCTCTTTTATTCCATACAGAACCTTACTCTGTCCATACCCAATGGTGTTAGACCAATCCACTGTGCTCAGCTTTGGGGATGTTCCCAGTTCCAGGGCCTCAAACAGCTGGGCAGGAAGTGTTCTCCTCTGCCTATTCCCTAACATGAGGGTGAGTAATTAATAGGCATTCAGTATATTTTTGATGAATAAGTCAAATGATCTTCAAATAAATTGGAAAAAAAAGCACTGTAAACTCTCTTTACTTAAAATATCAAAGAAACAGCCAAGGAAAACAAAGTAAACTAGGCATTAGACAGTGCTATAGAAAGAAGCAGGGCAGAGACAGGGACATAGACATCCAGAGATATGGGCTGTAAGGTTGTTCTCAAAGCTGTCTAACACACTTCTCAGAAGTGTCATGTCTTAAAAAAAGATAGCCAGGACATGATTATGGAAGATAACAACACAGAGCTTGATGGGGTAGAACACGTTTTTCTACATCTAGACTGCAACTCTTCAGGGAAATGCACTTGATAAAGATTCCCCCTTTCAGGGGCTGGAGAGTCGGCTCAGCAGTTAAGAGCACTGACTGCTCTTGCAGAGGACCCAAGTTTGATTCCCAGCAACCACATGGCAGCTATGAACCGTCCTTAACTCCAGTTCTAGGGGAATCCAAAGCACTCCTCTGATCTCCACGGCACTGAACGACACGGGTGCACTCACGGGTGCACTCACATACATGCAGCCAATACACATACACATGAAATGAAAATAATAAATAAAATATTTTTTTTTAAAAAAGGGGGAACACTTTCAACCAAATTTGGTCAGACTCCTCTGACTCCTTTTCTTTTCTCTTTCTTCCCTCCCTCCCTTCCTTCCTTCCTTTCAAGACGCAGTCTCCCTGTAGCCCCAGCTAGCCTGGAACTCACTGTGTAGACCAGGCCAGCCTAAATCTCGCAGAAATCTACCTGCCTCTGCCTCCTGAGTGCTGGGATCAAAGGTGTGTACCACTATGCCTGGCATTGACTCCATTCCTTAACCAGGCTAGACCAGGGCCTCATTTAGCAAAAATTCATGCTAAGCTATTTTAAGGAGAACCTCCTCCTCTTTCAGACATTATTAAATTCCTTACCCCTTACCCTTGATATCTGCATCCATGGCCTCCCTTTAGCAAGAACTCTGTTAGGCCAACTGAGCAATAAGCATCCTATTCTTGATATCTCCTCTTGGTAGTTTTCATCTTGACCCCTCACACTGGCCATGAATCCCCAGATGCCTTTGCTGTGTTTGGAGTTGAGTTTAATCTCTTTCCTTATTGCAATAGTCCCAGCTTTTAATACAAAAGTCTTAAGTAAAATCGTCCTTCTCAATTCAGAAATAATGTTGGAATAATTCTGCTTAACATCCATCCTCACTAGCCGTTCTGCTTCCTGGCTACCTTTTTAAGCTTCTCTGAAAAAAGGAGACGATGTCTGTTGCTTTCTGCAAAACTATCCATACATAACAAGCCAATCTTTGTTTTCTTTGAAACCATTATTTGCTTGATATTTTGGATTAAGAGATTTTGCATTGATAAATCAACTGATTGTCATTCATTCCACAGATTTCATTCATTCACTCAACAAAAATGGACTGAATGCCCATATTTTGCATATCATTATGCTAAGAACTGGGCATAGGAGGATTCTTCAAATCCATAGTCATACCTATCCACTTTCATTTTAATTAATTTCAATTGTTTCAAATAACTAAAACAATATATTCCTAAAACTGGAATGCCATCAGGCCTATCTTATCCCTTCCCATAAGAGACTGACAGATTTTTCCTCCAAAACAAACATACAAGAACAGCTCTGAACAGATTTTTCTCTCCTACAATTTGAAATTGAAATATTGTAGCTATTTTACAGTATTTCCAATAAAGATTTTAACTTAATTCTGGTGTCAAAGGAGTGAACTTTTAACTATAATTTCTTGAATGTTCCATCAATATATACTGAATAAATAATCCTCCATGTGGATACTTGGGGTATCCAAGAGTGTCTGCAATTCTCATGAAACCTTGTTTATTTACAAAGCCACCAGCAAGAGTTGTACATCTGATCTATTCATGTATAATGAATGTACCTTTGTATGTATGTTTTGCATAGCACGTGGTTTCTCTTGTCTTATATGACTTTGATGTCTCCCATTTAGGAGACAAGAGTTTGTGGCTCATATTGACAGTGTGCCAGATCTTAGACTAGGTGCTGGAGATGTGATAATAATAGCTAGTATATAATAGGAGCTCTTCTCATGAACCACATGCTCTATTATCACTTGTGATGAATTAACTCATTTCATTCTTATTACAACCATATAATGCAAGCACTAGTGTTATCAACATTTTCTTGATGGGGAAACTAAGGCACAGTGTGGTGAAATTAAATAACTTCCTTAAGGTTCCCCAGCCAATAAATGATGAAGCTAGGTTTCAGCCCACAAAGTCCAATTCCAGACCCAAGTACTGGTGAGGTCTCTTTTATAGTCTGACTCATGGCAAGTAATAAATACTTCCTGGTTAATTAATTTGGATATATGAGACGATTAACTACTTTTTCTTGTTCAGTCTTAAAAGAACTAGGTTGGAGAACATAGGCTGGCAAGTTTGACATCCTTTGAGCTAGCTGGTTTGCTTGAAGAGACGCCTGCTGTTCTGGAAATAACTTCAGCATGACACTGTGTTTTGCCAGCCTCCCAGCTAACTTTAAATCGTGTGGGTCACAACTATAAATGCTCTGGCCTTTTTCTTGTTGGGATTCTGAATTTGCAGAACTTACATAAGAAGATATTGTTAAGACAAGCCTGAGAAGTGACTTGATTCTGGGAGGGAGTACAAGCGAGATCTAGCCCTAAGGGAGAGGGCTCTTCAGATAACCATTTCTCACTTTCCAGAGAATTCACTGTGCCTCTAAGCAAGTCCTTTCATTTCTATCTGCCTATTTACCTTTTTCTAAAATGTGTGAGATAATCCCTGTGCCTTCTGGAGGCAGACGAAGAGGCTAGATTAGCTAAATAAGAAAATAGGATGAACAATTCTATGATTATATGTTCTTGCTACACTAAGCAACAGGAAATTAATGAAAGGCTTAGATGAATCAGTGCTTTGAGGCTGTAAGTAGCACACCCAGAGATAAGGCAGCTAGGGTTGGTTGCTCACCTTATCCCCACCTACCCTGGAGCTCTGAAGTTCAATGGAAATACCCTTTGAAGATCAATTCCCCCCATTTCTCGCTCTGATTTTTCTTTTTTGAGATAGGGTCCCCCTGTAGCCCCAGCTCTGGCCTAGAATTCATTATGTAGACCAGACTGGTCTCTATCTTACAGAGATCTGCCTGCCTCTGCCTCCTGAAGGTCAGTTCTGCCCCAGCTTGAAGGTCAGTTCTTACAAATCTCAATATAAGAAACAATTAAGAGAGGCTTTAACTTGGGTCTTCATGAATACAAAAGAAATTACCTATAATGATATAAATGTATACTCTACTCAGACTAGAACATTGTGGTACATCCCAAAATATGATAAATTCTATGCACATTAAACTCTCAATTTTTCCTTAGAAAGTAATGATAATGCTTATTAACCAAAGGAGTCAATAGAAAAGTCTCTCTTCTCATCCACTATAGATTCTTTATTCAGATTCCCCTGGTGTCCATATGTATGTTTCCAATAATCAGTGCTGAGATCAGAAGTATGTTTTATCTTTGTATTAGTCTTTATTTTGTTTTGTTTGTTTCGCATGTGTGCATGTAGGGTTCTCAAACTCTGCAGATGTGTTGGTATATAATTTGCTCTATGTGACCTTTATCAGTTGACAAAGAATTGTATGCCCTCAAATAGGCTCCCCAAGATGCCTGCAGCCATGATTTGTTCTTCTCAGATTGGTGTGTCTAACCCCCTCTGTTTTATGTGCTCTCTGTTGTGCTATGTGGTAAACAGACATAATTTCTCCCCTAGTTGGTGTCCAAGATGAAGACAAAGCCTCACTGTTCAGCATCACAAAAACTCTACTACTCAACAGAACCTCAAACCTGCAAGCCAAAACAAACACCACTATGCCTAATTATCATTATTCCTATATCATTAAGCTTTTATTGCCTTAATATCGAGATGCTTAGGGAACCTAGACTTTCCTTTAATGAAATACAAAGCCTGTTGTGCATGTGAGAGAAAGTGATGAAGTAGAGGAAGGATAGTGAAATCACCGTACTGAAGGAAGGAGGAAAATGTTCACTGAATACCAGAGCTGGTGTGGTAGTGTTAGTGTTATGGTTAGGTGCTTTTCCTACTTGCATTCTAAGGAAATACACCTTCAGGATATGTCAGGTGCAGGGAGTTATTTCTGCTCACTTCTGTCTCAGCCCAGTGGTTTAATTTTTTCTCAACTATCAGAAGTTGTTTGGAATATGAGAAAAATTCCACATTGGAAATTCTATAAAATAAGAAGGTTGAATAGGTAAGGAAGTGACCCAGGTGCTCTTAAAAACATTGCTTGCAGACTAGGTTATGTTATATCCCCAAGTATAATAGGTCTGATGGTTGGTTTTAATTGTCAACTTGACAGAATCTAGAATCACCTGGGAGGCAAGTCACTGGGCATGCCTGTGAGGTATCATCTTGATTATATCGATTAATTTGAGAAGACCCATCTTATTTGTGGGCAGGCAGGACCCTTCCCTGGACTGGAGATTCTGGGCTGGAGATTCTGGACTGCATAACCTGAAGAATGCTAGCTGAACATTAACATCCATGGATTTATCCCTCTCTGTTTTCTGATTGTGGGTATGATGTGATCAGGTGTTCAAGGTCCTGTTGCCTTGACTTCCCAGTGACAAGGGGCAGTACCTTGAACTGTGAGCCAAAATAAACCCTTCCCCCCTTAAGTTGCTTTTATCAGAGGTATTTTATCACAGCAATGGGAAAAGAAACTAAGACACTAGGCATGGTATATAACTATACTGTAATTGATAAAGAGCTGCTACACACAGGGTAGCTGTTTTGATGTAAGATGTCAGAGATTTGCATTTGTATATGCTGGTGGCAACCAATTAAGCTTTGAATCATGGGGTGGCACAGAGCAGCTCTTCTAGTTAGTGGGCAAAAAAAAAAAAAAACCTGATTTTCCATTTGATTGGAACTTTTTTTTCCTAGTTTATGTTTTAGTAGAGCTCAGATTTCTTTATCAGACAGTCCTTTCCCTATAATATCTGAGAAAATGTGTTTAGTAAACTGGTATCTGTGTATAGGATGTTAGTATCTTTTCTCATTACTGTGACCAAATACCTGGCAAGAAGCAACGTTTAAGGGAGGAGAGCTTTGTTTTGGCTCTTGGTTTAAGGGATACAGTCCATTACAACAGGGAAAGTGTGAAAGCTAGTAGGTTCACAGAGGTGGGAGCATGTGCAACTGCTTGTTACTTGCATCTCTGTACCAGGAAGTAGAGACAGGGCAGGAAATAAGCAGAAACCTCAAGGCCTTTCCCTCCTTAGAGATCTATTTCCTCTAGCTATTCCCTTCTTCAAAGGTTTCATAGCCTCTCAAAACCACAGTTGACAACCAACAGTTCAAACACATGAGCATGTGGGAAACATTTTACATCTAAACCATATTGTGTACAGCTGCTTAGACAACTTGTATTGATTGTGACATGATGAGGACAACCTGTTTCTGGACTTGAGGTAGATCATCAAGGATCACATGGTTTTGCTCTTTCCAAAGATGAGAGGCCACACTGTCTTGGGAAAATATAGGGTGTTAATTCTGTACTCTCCCTCAATATTCCACAGAACAAATAAGTGTCCTTTGAAGTTTGCAAGTGGCATGGAAACTGGTTTTTCAATCCATTTTGTTATGGCATTAGCTGTAGCAGGATTCCTCCTCTCTCCATTACTGGGTAATGAATGGAGCAAGTGTTCTGTCACGACTATGGGAGGTAGCCTTCTGCAGTGGAGAGGCTGAGCTACCTGCAGGTTGAAATTTTGGCTCCTCTGCTTTCCAAAAGGGTGCAGTAAGTTTATACTCTCTGAACTTCAGTTTTCCCTATCTACCAAGCTTTAGGTATTCACTTTAGATGAATGAGAATTTTTTATGAGAAAAAATTAGCACATACTCAGGAAATGAAAATTCCTTTACTTCATCCCCTCTCTTTTTGACAATACACCCATGTTTTGGGATATATACACATTTGTGTTATACACTTACCATGTGTGCTATGTCAGTACATAAACATCATTCAAGTATAATACCATTTGGTTCTTTTTTTCATTGATCCAATTTTTTGCTTATCTAAAGTAGAAGCATTTTATCCATTCTAGCTAGAGACTTAAATATCCCATTTTTTAAAGGTACAACAACAAATGAGAAACAGCTATTTATCCCATTTATTTTATTTTATCCTAATAAAACATTCATTTGAAGCCAGTGAGTGAAATTATAGGCACACAAATGCTTTACACACAGTAAAAATGGGTTACAATCACCACTAATGATTTCAACCTGAAAACTAAACATTTTACTAAATCCTCATTGTACAGCTTGCCCATTTAGTGAGGATGCTTGGAAGTTATTTTTAGACTCAGCCACTTCATGTCTGGCATACTGTCTAGAAGATGCAACATTTCATTATTAAACAGAAACGCTGTGGCATATGAGTCATTAAAGGAATAGTAGAGAAACATGTTATCACTCCCCGATGATAAGGCTGGTTAGTATCAGTGATTTTTGGCCTTTACAGAACCACTTACCTAAGAATCTCAAATTATATTATAATTGACCTATATAAAAATCCAGTGATGGCTTTTCTATCCACAGCCTTTACTTTCATTTATAGAACAAGCATTTATCGAACATCTATTATGAGCTAGATACAATGGTTAGCACTGGGAAACCCAAGAGTGAGGACAAGGCAAAGCTTTATATAAAGCAACTAGAACTGAGAAAAATTTAACTAGACACTGTTTAAAAACCTGGCTTACTTTAATCTACAGAGTAGCTTTTGGGTGCTAAAGAACCTCACAGTCTTGTGAAATTACAAGCAGAAGCTGTTGGGATGCAAATTTCAAAACAAGAAAGCAAAAGTGACTTTGGAAGAAGCAGAGTCCATTCAAATTGTACCATAGCCCGCTTTAACATTTTCGTGGTTTAAAAAAACAGGAGAAAGTAGAGGTCTTGTGATAGCTGACTTTGTCAACTTAACACACTCTAAAATCACCTGGGAAGAGAGTTTAAAAATCACCTGGGAAGGATTGTTTAGATGAGGCTGTCCTGTGGGCATGCCTCTGAGGGATTTCTTGAACTGGGTCCATTGAAATGGGGAGACCCACTGTGAATATGGGCAGCACCATTTCATGGCCTGGGCCTTGGCCCCAGGGAAAAGAACAGGTGGTGCAGGGCGCTGGCATGCACTAATTCACCGCTCTCTGCTCTTGAATAGGGATGTAATAATGTGACTAGCTGGCTTCGACTTCTTGTTGCCTTGACTTCCTCCTAACAACACACTATACCCTGGAATCCTGAGCCAAGCAAGCCCTTTCTCCCTTAAGTGCTTTCATCAGAGCATTTTATCCCAGCAACAGGAAACAAAACCAAGACACATCTCAAATTGGGTATTTTTTCTTTTCTCTTGTTTTTAAAACTGGGAAGGAAACTATGCTTGAAAATACAAACACCACCATGAGGTTTATATTCAGATCAACAACTCACATGATACATGTTATTTACCTGTTTGGCTGAGAGGAAAGAGAACAGAGTCAAATAATCAAAAGAACTACTAATAAGACAATTTACTTTTTCTGATAAACCTGTAATTAGTTTTCCACTGCTAAATAGAAATTTTCTTTAGAAGATTTTGACTCAGTAAAACTCTAAAGCCCCAAATTACTTCAAACGTGTGTGTTTATGCTTGTATTGGTGTATATGTATTTATCAAGGATTTTGGATTTATACCATTCATTTATAGATTGCTTTATGTGAATCTGTAGAACTAAATTAATATTCAGACAACAGTCAATGAAATCAACATCTACTTAAAATTTACTTCATAATTTTTATATTTTCATATTTTAAAATTTCTGAAATGTATATACTATAAAATATTAATTTTCATTAATGTTTCCCTATGTTGTAGTAGAGGTCTAATCTGTGATGGAAAGATGATAAATGCATAGAAAACTGCACTATCTAATGTACCTTCATCATTAATTACATCTTTTAAAAATATTTTATTTATTATTTTTTATTTTTTGTATATGAGTGTATTGCCTGCACGTATGTAAGTGCACCCAGTGCAGTGCCCACAGAGGTCAGAAGAGATCATCAAATCCCCTGGAACTGGAGTGACAGAAGGTTGTTAGCCACCATGTGGGTGTTAGGAATCAAACCCGGGTCCTCTGCAAGAGCAGCCAGTGCCATTTCTCTAGCCCTGAGAGAAACATTTTATATACTCACTCAACCAACATATTGAAGACCTATTATTCACAGGAAGTGCTGGGTGATAGAGGGCATAGTAGCTAAGACACACAGCCTTTTTCTGAGTTCACTATTTGTTAAGGAAATCTACTAAAGCAGAGTACTATCTAGCCCAATAGATTGCCTACAGTTCTGCAAGACTGTACCAACTCCTGTCTCCCCACAAGGGTGATTACTACATTCTCTTCCTAGAATGTCTGTTCTTTCCTTTTTAAATTCTTTTACTGAGTTTTGCAATTTTCATACAATATAATTTGATGGTATTTAGATCTCCTACTCATACCTCCCTTTATTCACCCTGCCCAATTTAATGTACTCTGTCATATATGTAATAAGGCCTGTAGTGTCTAATTTGTGTCTCCAATGTCCTTCAGTGCAGGTCCATCCACTGGAGCCTGGTTAACCTACCAAGAGTCTCATCTTTGAAAGAGGCTGTATTCCCCCCTCCCAGTGGACAATGGTTGTCAAAAGTTCTTTAGGTAAGGTTGGAGTTTCTTATTCTCTTCTTCATACCTATTCTGGAATTTTTGTCTGGTTTGAGCTCGCATTGGTTTGAGCTTGCACTGGAATTGTGTGTGCCATAACCACTGCTGAGTTCCTATGAGTAATAGGCTACCTGTCTGAAAACTATATTTCCTTGTGGCTTGGCTCTTACAACCTTTCTGCCTCCTCTTCTGAAATGATTCCTGAGCATTACGAGGCAGAAGTTTGATATACGTGCCTATTCAGGGATCAGCATTCTGTAGCTTCTTGGTCTCTACACATTGTCCGGTTGTGGGTTTCTGTGTTAATCACTCTCTTTAGCAGAAGGAAACTCCTCTGGTGAGAGTTGAAAGATGCATTAATCCATGAGTATAAAAATAAGTCATTAGGAGGCATTTCAATATTATAATTATTTAGTAGAAAACTAGAAAAAGCCACATGGAAACCTACCACTATAGAAGCTTGTTAAAGTTCATATACATTATAAAAAGAGAATAAAGGAGTTACCTTATAACACAGAGACATTGTCCCTGCTAGACATCATAGGCTAATAAAATAAAACCCCAATGCCAGGAATGAACTCCCTCTCTTGAAGCTGTTGACCAGGGCTTCCACAGACCCTCAATATTGGCCTTTGTCCCTGCTCTTGGTTGCCCACCAGAAATTCACAGTAAGACCCTACTGCTGAAAACAATATACACATGAGCTGTCGAAAAAGCAAGAGAAAATCAAGCTGGTGCTGACTTCAGAGCCTCACCTCGACTGGCTTGCTTTCTTAGTGCTGGAAGGGGCTATTCAAGCTACCAGAGGGGAAAAATAATTATCATCCTTACCCAGCTGTGAATCCTGTGAACAGCAACTGACCTGGAAAGATATGCCCACAAGTGCGATAGATGCTTGAATATTATAGGAGTAACCAACCACTTTCTAATTGGATTCAAGATCCACTTCACAGGATGGAGCCCGTACTTCACATTGATATCAGTCCTAGGAACCTAAGGTTAGACAGGTCACAGGGTATAGGGGAGAACCCAGTACTAGAATTCCTTCCTTTTCTAAACTAGCCCATGCTTACTCATGTTCCAAATACCAAGAAGCGCTCTTGGATGATGAAGTTATGGGTTGCTCCACTTGTTTTACATTAGTGTACCATCCTATACTTTCTTTTTAAAAAAAATATAGCACTTTAGAATTGTTTGCTGGCCAGTTTTTCTGTCATGGCACATGTGCACTCAAAGATAGTGTATGTCTTCTGTTTGCCTCCTTGGCTTACATTTCATCTAGTGCAGTGATTCCCACTGGGAAAGAATATCAGAGATTTGCAATTTTCTATTATTTTTGGAATATTTTATTGTATTAAAAAGTACAATTTATAAACTAAGCCATTTAACCTCTCCCTTGCGGAGACCTGGTCTCACTAGGTAGTGCTGGCTGGACCAGAACTTGCCATGTAGCCAAGACTGTCTTCAAACTCAATCTTCTAGCATATACCCCCCAAGTGCTAAACTTACAGGTAAGTCCAGCTTTGAACTTGTCCATTTTAATTGGACTCTGTGATTTCATCCTGGGCCTGATCTCTGTACCTGGTCCACTAGCTTCTTGCTATTTGGAAAATGAATCTAGTTGCCTTTATCTGTGCAGTCCATCCTAATTTCTTTTCTTCACTCATAAGGGGTACTTGGAATCTAAAATATGCACTGCATACCAACATGTCAATCAGTGATGGACTATGTATTTGATAAGTGTCCCATAAGATGGTATCCCTAGTGAGAGACACCATACCTGTGTTTATTTTTGCAAGTACACTCTCTAATGTTCATACAATGACAACCTAACACATCAGAACATGCCTGAGGTATGCTTGTGGTCTTCACGATTTGGACGCACCTCTCAGAAATATCTATTCAAAGGGCTAGACTGTCTCCCAGTTGTTCCCCTGTGTTTGTGCAATACTATCCCCCAGGACGCTATGTTGAGTTTCTGTTGGAGATTTCTGGTCAGGACTGATGGTTTTGTCAAGTAACTGTGCTGACAAGAGACCCAGCAAGCACAAATCTACAAAGAGACACTCTGCATCAAAGGCTTTGTGTTTGAAATTTTGTTTCTTTTAATATTTAGGTTTAAATATTAATGAAATTTGTATCTGTACAAATTAGAAGGGAAAACAGGGTGAGAAAAGTGCTTCCTAGGGCCCATGGGAAAAATCAAGCAAGAGAACTTGCCTGCTTCCCCAACAGGAGGACACAGTTTAAATTTCTGCCCTCATAAATATTTAAATGAAGTCTAGCAGCAGTTATTTCTGAGCAAGAATGACCAGATTCATTCTAGGCAGACAGAGAGAGAGAGAGAGAGAGAGAGAGAAGGATGACTTCAAAATTACCTGACATTTAGAATCCCCAATGACAATGTAAGTATATCCAGACCCCAGAGCCTGAAATTTTATTCTTGTCTCTTGTCTCTGGTCTGGCCTTGTCCATAGTTTACCTCTCCTAATACTACCAGGTTTGTCCTACTAGAGAGAGAGAGAGAGAGAGAGAGAGAGAGAGAGAGAGAGAGATACATGTTCTGTTGGCACTTCAAGAGGGTTTCTTGGTACATTGGAAAAGTACTAAACCATAGTAATTCACCCAAATGGAACAACCAGGACAGTGTCTTTAGGAAGTGCACACATTAATTCTATAATGCTTTATACATAGGGATGTGTGGAGTATTTGTCAGATTTTTTGTTGCTGAGACAAAATACCCAAAAGTAACTTAAGGGAGGAAGAATTTATATTGGTGCACAGTTTCAGAAGTTCCGGTCTATCCCGGCAGGAGGGACACTTGAGCAACTCACCTTAGGGTGACCAGGAAACAGAGCAAGAGAACGCTGCCCTACCTGGCTTTCACCTTTTTCTTCTGTTATTCCATTCAGCCCTTCACCCCATCCCCTGCCTTTAATGTCTCATGCGATTTATAGGTTTGTATTTGCTGGGCTTCTTTTAGCACTGTTGCTTAACAGCCTTCAGTCCTGACCAAAAATCTCAACTAAAATTCAGGATATGTCACTTGAAGACCATATGACCCAAACAGGAAAAAACTGGGAGGTCAATCATTTAAACAGGAGATTTGTGAGTAGTTTAAATCCAGAGTATAAGTGGAATAGTGCTACCACTTTCAGAATTGCCTTAGTTAATCCCCTTTGGAAATGCCCTCATGAACTCCACCCCCAGATAGCCTTTACTAATGTCATAGGCATTTTTCAGTCAAATGAAGTTGATCAAAATTAGCCATCACAAATAGTACATATAATTTATAATATAAATTAATTTTATTTATTTATTCATTCATTTATTTTGAGAGAGTGTCTTCCATATCCCAGGTTGACCTGGAACTCCCTGTGTAACTAGCGATGATGCTGAACTGATGCACATGCCTCTATCTCTTAAGTACTAGGATTACAGGTGTGTGCTACCACACCCAGACTGTGTGGCTCTGGGGATCAAACCCAGAGCTTCATGCTGGCTAGGCAAGCAGTCTACCAATGGAGCTACATCCCCAGTCTCAAATTCCCCTTTTTTGTATTTCTTATTTCAGAAGTATCTGTAAGGTGCCCATTTCAAGGTATATCTTAGAGCCCAAGGGCTCTAAGTGAGCTAAGTGAACTCTTTCCTGAGGAAGAGGTTTTTCTGCCTTGTTCTCACAGCTAAATTTGAGCTGATATTTCTCCAAAGGCAAAATCAATTAATGAGGAAACTTAGTTTCCTGCTAAAGGTATTTTCTATTCTAGTCCAGACCTGAGAGAAAAATACAATTATTTATCTAAACCACATTAATGAACTGAATCTCATAGTTATTCAAAACAAGTTATTTTACCATTTTTCTTTGAACTCATGAAATATTAACTATTCAAAGGAAAGGTCGAAAAAGTTGTGTTGGAACTGTCTGAATATCTAAGGACAAAGTGAATTACTCTCATCTGTACTCCACAGCAAAACAAATAAGAGTGTGTATGTGAACCCTAAAACAAGGCAGTGAAAGAGGAAAGAGAGATCAGGAGTGGTTTAAATACAAAGATTAATAATCAAGAAAGGCCTAGAATTCATCCTCATTGCCTTTTTTATGTCATACTCTTTTCTCATGCCACAACTATAATGTAGAGTTATATAAAATCCAAAGCTTATAGAACTACTATTATAAAAGAGAATATTGCTCCCAAAACATGGGCATATATTTTTGATGCCTTTCCCTACATAATGCAATTTTCAGTTATCACGTATTTCACTTAAGTATCTTTCCATATCAACAATATCTCTTTTATTATCCTTTTTCCTTCTTCCTGACCATTTCCTTCCCCCCAGTTTAGGACATGAGAACATGTAAGAATGCTCATGAGTCTTAACCATTTACCTTGTGATAAGCTCTTCTCTTACTGTCTTTTGGGAGGTAATAACAATAACAGCAACACAGCACTGAGCATTTTGTACTCATTTTTATGTAAAACGTGGAATGACATCTGTAAGAAAGTTCAAAAAGAAATGAGGTAGAAAGATTTGTAGAATCTCTAAGACTGCATTCTGAGTACATGTGATATTCCTGTGTACTCTTGTGTTAGTATCATTTTAAATATTGTAATAATTGGATAAGACTGACACTTTTTTTGCTTCCTTTGGATTTATTTGCTTGCTAGAGATTTTGAGTAATTTGCTGATTGCATTTTTTTTTTTTTTTGACCAAAACCAGTTGCTCCTTTCCTGGTTTTGTTCTATTTCTCCCCTTACTTTTAGCTTGCCTTTTCCTTAGCAATATGTAGGGGTTCTTTATATGTGTGAACAAATAGCACTTTATTTAGTATTTTCTATAAAATCATTGCAGTTTAGTCTATTAAATTAAGGCCTTAGTATATATGCTGGAATTCAGTGGAACACCAAAGCTTGTCCTCTACTTTTCTCTTCCCTTTAGGCTCATAGACATCCATCATTCCAAGTCTGAAGACAGAGAAGTGTATTTTCTGACATTTCATCTTTAATTTGCCTATTTTTAAGAAGCTACCAGAAAATGTCCTGCAAATATGAGTAAGAAAATGAAGAAAAAAACATGGGATTCAAGCCAAGTGAATCCAATGTTGTGGGAGATAGGCTTGAGCCTAGGGTGAAAGTCTTATTGACAGCCATACAGCAGGCCACAAGAAACGCCTTGTGACATTTTCTCCCATTGGCAGATCATAAGACTGATGCCTAGAGCTCGCCACTCCCTAATCACCACCCTTGGAATCCAAAATTGCAGCACTTAGATATAAAAACAATCAGGGACATGTGGTTTCCAGGAATTCGGGCTCTGGAATCTGAACTGCAGTATGCTAATGAGGCATCCTACCCACTATTCTGTGATAGAACATTAAGTCTGTTATGCTAATAGGATGCTAAGTCTGTTATGCTAATAAGGTATCCTACTTGCTGTACTGTGATAGGATGCTAAACCTGTTATGCTAATAAGGTATCCTACTTGCTGTGCTGTGATTGGACCACTACCCCTATATAAGCTTGTGCCTTCCTGCAATAAAGTAGACCTGTGTCACTGAACCTGGACTCCTGTGTCTGAATCCGGCTCTGTTGACACAGTCTCCTCACCAGCCTTGGGGTCCGGGACCAGGCAGAAGCCGCAACAGTCGGAGGCAGCGCCAGGTGAGCAGAAGAGCAGCCTCAGCCCAGGGTGAGTGGAGGAGTGCCCTCAATGCCCATGAGAATGAAGGAGCGGCACCCACGAGAATGGAGGAGCAGCCGCCACTGGCAATGACCACACAACGTAACTGAGGAGTGATGTTTGCCAAGGCTTGTGGGGAATGGAATCACTTGAAGGCAAGTGAATCACAGTCAAAAGGAGCAATTGATCTGCTGCAGACAGGGAACTAGTGAACCTAATAAAACACATGAGCTACTTCCTCACATTGAAGAAAGTTTTACATTTCTTATTAGAGAGTTTGGGGCAGTAATTTGTGATAATTGCCTAAAAGCAAAAAATGACATTTTTTTTCCATCAGAGCCATGTCATAAAAACAATTCATTCATAATATATATACATATTCAGAATCTATATATTGGTGTTTTGAAACAGAATCTCACTATTAGCCTTGATTGCCCTGGAATTCATAGTGAAGAGACTGAGCTAGTGTCACACTTGCTGTGATATTCTTGGCTCTCCTTCCCAAAAGCTGAGATTACAGATAGGACCACCACCCTCAACCCCCCTAGGCTGAATTCATAAAAATAATGAAATTGTTAACCCTGAATACCTAAAAGACATACATTATCGACAATAAAATAGGGGATGCATGCCTGTATTCACAATATTAAATAAGGGAGTGTTTTTAACATCTTTAATATTTTGAAATTTTAAATGAAATGTACAAATCCCTTAAAGAACACAACTTTTCAAAAAGAAAATTTCTCAAAGTTCAATCATTATTGGATACTACTGAATAAATTGAATCCATCAGTTTTTAGATAGAAAACTAAACCAAACTGGCCTAGTTGGTTCCACCAGATAATTCATTAAAACATATCAGAAAAAAAACTTTAAAATATCTTATTTAAATCTGTAGATGGAGGGAAAATATCTTAAAACATTTTATGAGGTTAGCATAACAACACAGAAAAGGAGGTAATAATAGCTCCTCAAATGTCTATGAATGTTGCTGAAATGACAAACACAAATTGTGCATTGAATATGGTGAGGTATAGAAAAAATGATACATGAGAACTAAGTGAAGTTTACTTCAGGAATGCAAAAGTTATTACATATTCAAAAACTAACAACTGAGAATGTAGTTTAGTGGCAGAGTGCTTGCCTGGCATGCATAAAGCTCTGGCTTCCAACCCAACCACCACAATTATTTTTTTCAAAAGTTAACTAACAGGACAAAGAGAAAGCACATGTAACAAATTATTTCAATTCTAGTAATTCAATATTAATCAGTTTTTTTCCAAATTTGTAATTACCAAAGTCTGATGATATTTAATAATGAATTATTGAAAGTTTCCTCCTGATCATTAAAAACAGACAACAGTATCATTTTAAAAAATGTTTTACTAGGTTTCCTAGCTTCAGAATAAGGGGGGAAAAGAAATGCATATAAAAAATAAAAGAAATATAAAATTCTAGGTATTTGCAAGTGACATAATATATATGGGGAAAGACCTTAATTTCCTAAAAACAAGCCACTGGGACTGACAGTAAATTTAGCAAGGTCAGTAAAAAAAAGGTTAATTTTTTTAAAATTATTTATTTAATAACCACATACTTAGAAGAAACATTTCAATACATCAGCATTGACATACTCAATAACAATTTTCTGAGCTAGGCTGCATCTCATACAAAATTAGCTGTACATTTTTAGATTTACAGTTGAATTATTACAGTTATACAATATTGTACTCAGTATAAACCCTCTAAGACACAAAATTAAATGAGGTTTTAACCTTTAGAAAAGATCTCCATTTAATTATTAAAATACAACTTTTCATGCAGAAAATTTCATTTGTAATGCAATTGACATTAAGATGTTTGAACATGCATTTCTAATCTCTATATATCAGATTATTATTAGTCACATTCGGTTACTTTCTGAGCTCCTTGGCACTTGAGCATGGATATAAGGTCATCAGGTAGATTTCAATGATAATATTTTTCACATCTACTAATAATTAAGGAGCAAATTTTTATGCTTCAAAGAATTATTATTTTTTTAATTGTTATACTTTAAAAAATTTTTAATAGCTACATGATTAGATGTTTTTCACTACAGCTTTAACATATTCAGTAACACACGCCAGAGCTGCCATACATCTCTTTCACAAGTGGGTGGAAGTTTCTAAGTTCACAGTAGAATTAATATAGTTATATATTATTGAACTCAGTATAAACACTGCAAGACATAAAACTGGATGAGTTTTCAACCTTCAAAAAGATCTCCACCTTATTTTAGAATTTATTGTTCTTTGCAGACAGACTCATGGTTTGCACTACTAACACTGAGATGTTGGTGCTTGCATCTTTAATCTGTATGTATCTGATTATTACTAGTCATAATCAGTTGCACTTTGATCCTTGGTGCCTGGGTATGTCTATAAAGTCATCGGGTATCACCTCTACTAATTAACATGATGTAAATTTCCAAGCTTCCTCCTCAAATATAATACATTTTTTAAAAATTTGTTGATTTCTTTGTGTGTGTGTGTGTGTGTGTGTGTGTGTGTATCACACAGAACACCCCAAACCATCTCATTCGAATATACACCCACTTCCCAGATAGCACCCTCCCATAGCCTCCCTCTGCCCACTAGAGCCCCTATACTCTAATATCCCTGCCTACTGTCTGCTGTGTTGTTGGCACCCCCCAGCCATTCCTCACTACTTGCCCTTCTGGTGAATCTAGTCAACCTATCTAGAGGTCTTTGTTTTAGGAGGGTCAGTTGTTCCTCATCTAGCAGTAATCAGTTGTCAATATTCCTTTAGATAAAACTTGGGTCTGCTGTTCATTCTCCCAGTTCTATGCTGGGTTACTATCTGGGAGTCCCTTTGGCCACCCTGGCCAACACTCAAAAGAAGGTATCGCCTGTCTGACATTGTTGCTTCTTATGTTGCCTTTAGCTATGCATATGGACTCTTAAGAAATTACATTGGCCTCTTTAATCTTTGGTTATACTTTCCTTTTGGGTGTTTAAGGCCATACAGTTGGTCCAGACAAACCAATTTATTCTTAATCTTAACATCATTTGAGGATCTGTTCCTCAGGGGTCACGTGGGCTTGAGAGGAGCTCCTGGCTCCTTTCCTTTACCAATTCTGCCTATGTGAAGAGAAGTCAAAGGTCCTTCCCGACCATGATTGCCTTCACTTGGAAGCATGGAGGAAATTATTTCTCTATGTTGACCCTCCTCTTCATAGACTGGACAGTGGTTCAAGTCCATATGGTGGGGTCTCCTCGGCCTCCTTGAGGACAGGTGACCCATCACCCTTATAGGACATTTTGATAGATACTCATAGTCCCCTGGAACTAGTCGACCTAGGAGGGCAAGGAGCAAAAAGTGTCCTTTGTGTCCCTCTGACCAAATTATTATACACCTCAAAGTATGTCTGTTAAACACCCAAGAAGGTTAGTTCCACCAGTCTAGTACTTTTAATTCCTCTGTGTCATGTAGATAAATATTGGGCAAAAACTGGTTGTTCTCAGATAAAGCTTATCTAGACATATATTTCTTGATCTGCTATGTATAATTTGTCAGTAGGTAGCAGGAGTAATATGGTTCCCTCTGGTTTTCAAAACTAGCTAGGCATTGTCTATCTCCACATTGTCTCACCCCTCCATCATGGTTTTCCCACTTAAGATGCCCCCATTTC
The DNA here is from genome assembly GCF_000622305.1 of Nannospalax galili. NCBI lineage: Eukaryota > Metazoa > Chordata > Mammalia > Rodentia > Spalacidae > Nannospalax > Nannospalax galili. The sequence continues at coordinate 1,577,308 of NW_008337073.1, read as the reverse complement.
CCCCCTTTCTCCCTTACTAATACCATGCTCCTATGATACTACCTCTCAAGCACCTTATTTCCTCCCATCCCCTAGGTTCCTTGTACACCCTTCCCTCCTACCTCCCTTAAACTAACCCAATTTTTATCCATATCTCCCTTATTAAGGCATGTTTCCTACTGTTCTTCTCTTTCAGGTTCTTTCTTTTCCTTTACCTCCCTGTTTCCTTTCCATTATCCTGGTTCCTGTAGTTATGTCTGGTTGCATTCTTATTTATCAGAGTCTGGTTCTAGGATCTACATATGAGGGAGAACATATGTCGATTTTTTTCTGAGTCTGTGTTACTGCACTTAGTATAACAGTTTCTAGTTCCATCCATTTACTTGCAAATTTCATCATTTCATCCTTCTTTGCTGCTGAGTAAAACTCCATCATATAAATGAACCACATTTTCATTATCCATTCATCAACTGAGGGACACTTGGATTGGTTGCATCTCTTAGGTATTGTGAAAAGAGCTGTAACAAACATGGATGTACAAGTGTCTCTTCAATAGGATGAGTTCTTTGGGTATATGCCAAAGAGTGGTATAACTGGGTCAAATTGTA